>NW_026571515.1:27761565-27791565 GCF_026225935.1 Boleophthalmus pectinirostris
GCCATCACAGCCTCCTCACACACACTGTGGAGCCGCATGTCTGTGGTCAGCCCAAATGTGTGCATGTGTTCTAATGGAGAAGAGCTAAATGAGCCCAGTGCACAGATGCTGAGACTCATGTCATTAGCAGCTCAGCTCCACTGCTCAACCATGGCCAGCTGTGTGCACGGGGCATGTGCTAGTGGAGATATGTAGCTTTAAACATGTGCTGCTGACTTGATTAACCTGATTATATTTGACTCACTATACAGTGTGACCAGCTCTTGACATTATTTGTTTACATTAATGTCTATGAATAACTTGACTGTCATTTGTTTTCAAAATAGCTAAAATAGCTATAGCATGCACGCTGCATCATTAATCATATTTAAATTGAATCAAACTCTTGATCAAAACAATTGCAGACTGCAATTATTGATTTGATGTTTTGTTTTGTTTTGTTTTTCAAAAAACAATAATTGGTTGGCTCTTATTGGATAGTGTCATCTCAAATTTAATATAAATATAACAGTTTTTCTTTCAGACAATTTACATAATCTGAACAGTTTGAAGGTTCACAAAGTACTGTTTGTTATCTAAACAGACAGAAATGCTTGTTTTAAAGGGCTGTTACATCACGCGTCAGCCCATATGCACTCACCCCAGGGAGGCTATTAAAATTCCGCCTTCAGTTGTCTGAGAAAAGCCTGCTTTGTAAATACAATTCTGCAGTTTCTGAATACTGCCGTTCTTTCCTTTTCACGGTTTGTTCATTAGCATTATTTACGTCTGTATCCTCTTCCTGATCCACATTGATCCACTCTGCTCTGGGCCAGTCCACAGAGAGACACCGGAGATGGGAGGCAGCGCTCCACCATTTTACACTCCAATACATGTCCACTGGTCTCAGGTGAAAAAGCTAGCACCTAGTCCCATCTGGATCTCCGGACCACCTAACAACCTAATTACCGGGCTCCGTTTGACTTTTCCTGCCTGTTTTATTGGCCTCATGTCTGACACTGGAGGGGCAATACAAAATGTCTGCCGGCCATATCCAGCTGATGCGGTTTCTGAGATAGCAGGATGTGGTTAGTTAGACAGGTATCCAAGGGATTTTAAATGGAGCGTCTCTGTGGAGAACCAGCACCAGACTAGCCCTATACAGTATATGGAATGTACAAGAATTAAGTGTGGTCAAATGCACAGGGTAACATATTACAACATTCATTCATAATATAGGTCATGGAAACATGTACATTTTACTGTATTGTTTTATCTGCAAAGGATTCTTTATTTTCTGTAATGAAATGTCTGGAGAGATGTTAAGTTGAAAACTTTTTGCGGGTACACAACATTGACAGTTTATTGTCATGACAAATGTTTTCCAGAGTACTTGACAGTAATTTGTTTCATGCTTGGTAAACAAGAGCACCCCATGCACTTTTGTGTAAGAAAATTGGTTACAGTTGATTTTATATTTGTATGTCAGAATAGTCAGAATATGTAAGAAATTACATAAAACCATGTATTACCTTGTGTCTTGTTAGTGCCACTAACAAATGCGATCATGGGTTCTACCTTTTGTGCTGTGTTAGGATTAATATTTAATTGTTGCTTCAGGTTTAATCAGTGATTAAGCTTAAAGGGAAGTGGAAGTTAAAACATGAATATGATTATGACCTTGTAAAAATACATTAAGTAGCTTTGCTTAAACCCTAAAGCATTTTACTTTCTGCCATTTGCCTGGTGGATTATAAGAAATCCTTTCTCTTCGTCTTGGATAACTATCCTGTTTCAGTTCTTGTATATTTGTCTATAATTTTAAATGAAGAACCTCTCTAGTAGAACTGCGTGTGCCTCATCCTCGCATGCTTCTGTGTCACGTTGAGGTTGTTATGGAAACCAATTCTCATCTCCACCTGTTGCCATGAGAGCAGCGCATTGATGACGTGGTTTATTAGGCACCATTTTAAGGCCAGGATGTGACTCGTGGGAATATTGGCTTTCTATAAATGGTAACACTTAATATAGTCACTGACTTTAGACATACAGGTTCCATTATTTGCTGTTGTAATTATGTCAAATGTAGGTGGATGAGAGGCTGAAGATCATTGGCGCGGAGGAGAGTGAGTCATGTTAAGATGTGGGGCAGTGGAGCATCGGTCCTTTGTTTTGATGCCAACTTCAGACAAAAATGATTAACTTTGTCAGTGTTGAAAACATATGCTACAGACTACTGATATAAGTGTTGTAATTGTATTCAAGAAGACAGGATATTGGCAGATTTATATCCATAGATCTGTCCACAGAGGCTTTAGTGACGCATGGGCCAATGCTCTGGGGAGAAGACAGCTCTGTGTGGGCAGTGGAGTGAAACGTCTCTGCCACATCAAAAATCGTGACTCACTTTTGGTGGAGCACAGCAAACCCCTGCTAAGTGTTGCGGGGTAGTTTACAGATGCTCTTCTCTAACAACAAAACTGACGAACAGGTGGAAGACTGAAAAAAAGACATAGGAATAAAATGGAAACACACTCAAGTTTATAGATGGCAATCATTTAATAATAGTAGTTTAGTTAGTTTAGTTTATAAAGCATAGTTTAGTTTAGTTTAAGCAAATATAGCTACCCTAGATTTGCTCCTACTTAATACTACTTGAAGCCGTAATGTCTATGAATTCAGCAACCTCAGTTATCATGTTTTATATCTTCATGGATATTGTACAGTTCACATCTACTTAATTAGTGTTGCTTTGGTAGGGGAGGTTTTTGTAAATAATAAATGGACTATTGATTACTACGTCATTTGCTAATGGAAACGATATAGAAATTTCAAGTAATGAGCGAATATAATTTCCATCTGCATTGAAACCAAAGACATTTTGAAAGATTTCTTCCAAAAAATACACATTGAGATTTTATCTGGCCAAAGATTATATTTATCAGCTTGGCCTTTGCACTTGCACCATCTCAGCATCTTTAGCTCTCACTCAGCTGAGATGGCCTCTTGCTAATGGCCGCTATGGATTGTTCCAGGAGAGGGGAGCAGGGGCGGCGGTAACTTTAACCCCCTCTTGGTTACTTTCTCCAATTGGCATGGCTCTGGTTTCCCTTTGGAGGCAGGTCAAAGGGGAACAAGACTTAATTTAGCCACCTGTCGGTCTAGCTTCTCTTCCCAATATGGACACCCCCACTGCTCTCTGCACCTTAACTCTCCATTGTAGCGCTTGTTCAGTAGCATCATCTTGCATATGTAGGCCATAGCAGTGTTAGCGTGTCTGCTTTCTGAGGACACTCTGTGCTTTGCTGTCAGCATGTGACCTGCGGAGGGCGATATGCAATCCCTGTCTCTCCACATCTCCTGCATTATTGATAAGTGCAGCAGTGAAATCCACAGCACAAGCCACTCTGTCGAGGGCGTCTTGATTCAAAGCATTTCTCGTCGAACACCCTCACGTCAAGGAGATGAGAGTGCATTCATTTCCTCATTAGACAAATTAGCATGAAATAAAGCTAATTGCAAATGAGAAGAGTGCTGACGGTAACAATAGCAGAAGTGCAGATGCGTAGTCCAACTGCAGTCTTTGTATTGGTGCACTGTTTGGATGGTTGCTAGGCTCTTGAGGCCTGTAGATTACT
The DNA here is from genome assembly GCF_026225935.1 of Boleophthalmus pectinirostris. NCBI lineage: Eukaryota > Metazoa > Chordata > Actinopteri > Gobiiformes > Gobiidae > Boleophthalmus > Boleophthalmus pectinirostris. The sequence goes on from NW_026571515.1 coordinate 27,765,183, forward strand.
TTTATTAGATTTTCTTTCTGCTCTCCCTCACTGTGCCCCCATACCTCTGTACTTGTGGTGATGAAGGTATTTAGCTGCCTGCAAATAAATTCTTTGCATTGGCCTCAACAATATATAAAAATGTGTTTACTTAAGATCTGTCCTAAGCAAGCAGTTAATACAATTTCAGTGCTGAAAATCTTCTCAAGTTAATGTAGCTACCTCTCTCTTGACTGACCACCTCTGTACCTCCTCAGAGCAGTGAAAGCAAGTCCCAAGGGTCAGTGTGAGTGTGACTGGGAGGGACAACATGCCAGGGATGACTGCAGATTCGGCTTCGTTAACAAGTGCCTATAGCCTCACACAATGCAAGGACAGAGCTCTAAGCTACATCACTTTACTCCAAGAATAACCTGTTGGTAAAGTCCTGTGAAATGTGATGACGTACTGTACTGCGCAAATATGTCTAAGAAAGGTTATGCAAAGGTTTGTAGCAATGCAGAAAATGAAAACAGATGACAGTTTTGAGAACCGTGTTTTACTATGACATTCTCTTATATGCAAAATGTTGTGGAAACATTGCCAAAGCATTTTTAAAAGATGAAAAATGCTAATGACATTCATAACCATTATCCCTTCATATGATGTTAGTCCAAATATAGCAATGGTAAAGTGGTGTGATTGAGGAACAAGACAGAGTTAGCCAACATAGATCAGACTGAGCTCTCTGTAAAACAAGAGACAGACTTTTATGTTGATGGTGACTGTATTAAAAATATTGCTGTTGCATTTGTGCAAGTTTTTTCAGAATTTGACAGATAGTTCATGCATACATTTTACTTTCAGATTCTTTGCCCTGATAATGAAACAAAAAACAATAACAACTATGAGTTGAACGTGAAAATTTTAACTGTGAGAAGAATGCTAGTCATTTTAGCCATTCAAAAATTTACTGTTGTTGCTAGTTGGTTGTGCAGCTTTTGCAAAGATTGTGCTCTATGGGATTGAATGGATTTATACAAAGCATAATCATTTGGGCAGTTTAAACACTTGATTTGTTTATACTTATTCATCCTTTATTTGTTTTGTCTCTTTCAGCTATTCTCAACCCCAAAGCTCCAAAAGAACCAGCAAAGACATTCAGTTTTGACTATTCCTACTGGTCACACACTTCGGTAAGTCCAGTATAATTGATAGAAAAATGTTGTTGTTTTTTTAAGTAAAATAGTGATTTGACTACTGGTAATTACTTTCTTTGTTGTTGCACAGCCCGATGACCCTTGCTTTGCGTCACAAGACCGTGTATATAATGACATTGGAAAGGAAATGCTGGAGCATGCCTTCGAAGGCTACAATGTCTGCATCTTTGCTTATGGCCAGACTGGTGCTGGCAAATCCTACACCATGATGGGCAAAGAGGGGCAGGAAGGAATCATCCCCATGGTTTGTGATACCAAATTTTGACCAACCATTTTTTAATTTTCGAATTTTGTATTACTAGTTACAACAGTGTTTTTATATTCTTCTTACACAATACTGTACAGATTACTCACAACATTATAACCTTCCCTTCAATTGAAAGCATACTAAAACTATACATGACCTTGTGCTTTTATTTTGTGTTAAATCATTTTGATATTTGCTCTGTTTAGCTCTGTGAAGATCTATTTGAGAAAATCAGTTTAGACAACAACAAAGAAGAGCTCTCCTACTCAGTTGAGGTAAACCAGTCTACCATATTTGTTTCTCATGAACATCCCTGGACTTCCCCTCCATGACATACTTTTAATATCATATGATAACTGTGTGTAATGATTTGTAGGTCAGTTACATGGAGATCTACTGTGAGCGGGTCCGGGACTTGCTCAATCCCAAAAACAAAGGGAACTTGCGAGTGCGTGAACACCCCCTTCTTGGCCCCTATGTTGAGGACCTGTCCAAACTTGCCGTCACCTCCTACACAGACATTGCAGATCTTATGGATGCAGGAAACAAAGCCAGGTATATACAGATAACTACTATAAACTATGCACAAAAATAACACATACATTTACATATAAAGGAACAATGAAAGGATAACAGTAAGGTGAACCATTTTCACCATTCACTAATTTCACTAAAAACTCAGCATTTAAAGTTGCAATTCATGAATTTCAACTGGTTTGGTATTGGTATCCAATTTTTGTCATACATAATTATGTAATAGTTCACTTATTTTTGAATATATTTTTGAATGTACCTTTGTGCCCTGACCCAAAATGCAACAAAATGTTATCCTCTTTGCCAATTCTGTGCTACTACATTGTGTTCATTTTGTGTTTATATTGATTGGATTGTGATTAGTCCATAGTTTTAATTATGGCAAGATTTTTCCACAAATGTGTACCTCTGAGCGTGTGATATGTGTCTTAAGTCACGGGAGCTCCTTGGGGAGGAGTGAGCCCTGTCCTAATCTTCTGTGCTGACTCAGAGGGCTTATTTCGAGAACATGCTGTGTAAAGCCACTATCTCCCCTGTGGCCGTGCTCCTCCGCTCCCCACTGTATTTGTGTTCAGCATTATCCTTACACTTATCCTCCTCTGCCATATAAAGCAGTATCTAAATTCTTCCTAACAGCCTAAAAACCCAATGGCACTTAATATATACTGTCATTTAAATATGTCAAGTGCTGGTTTTCAAATCACACCACCACATTTTACAGGCCTGTAGTGTACAACATTTTTACTAACTTAAAAATGTGAAAACCTAGTACATTTTTAAACAGTTTGTTGTTGTCCGAACATGTGCCTCCCTTTCATAACAGATTGAGTTATAAACTCTTGTCAGGTTACAGACAACAACAGCTAGCATGCTAACAGGGCTATAGAGCTAACTCTGCTTCACAGAGGAAAAGCACAGCCGACAGCACTTTTTGTTCACATTTTGAGAGCTGCATATTCACAATTTTTTAATCTGTAAACAGACAATAATTTGTGAATTGAAGTAAAGTCAAGCTTCTGACTATGTGAATGTACTACATGTTTTTATTTACAGGACTGTGGCAGCCACCAACATGAATGAAACCAGCAGCAGGTCACATGCAGTGTTCACCATTGTCTTCACACAGAGGAAACACGACAACGAGACGGACCTCTCCACAGAGAAGGTCAGAGGGGACACTTTGAGTTGAATCTCAATGAAGCCTTTCTCCCCAGAGAGTTTGATGTCCCACTGTCTCATATAACATAAAGGGATAATTTATTGTTGCATACAGCCATGTGTACTTGTCATTTGATTGCTTTGATGTATCCTCTGATGACATTATTAGTGAATGAATTGTGGTAGAAAAAGTAAATTTTGATTCAGAGTTGTTTCCTGTGATTTTCATAAAACAAAGAACCCACTCTTCTGAAAACACATGGTCTATTGTAGTGAACAACATCCGATTTATGGGTTTTGGTTAGCTGTGAGTTTAAAGAGTTCCTATTGAAGTTGTCTTTGTAAAATTAAACATGATGCTAACACTTCAAATGTTTATTTTTAGGTCAGCAAAATCAGTCTAGTAGATTTGGCAGGAAGTGAACGTGCAGACTCCACTGGCGCTAAAGGGACCAGGCTAAAGGTATAACTCATTACAGCAAAGTTTATTATAATTGTCACTAAGGCTGCAAGATTAATCACAATCACTTCTAAATCAGTTTGAAGTACCAACATTTTGTCCACAAACAACAATATATCATGTATTATTTTGCAAAAAAACTAAATTTGTATTTTAATTCTCTTAAAAATATGAACTTCTAATCACAATTCCAGTGTTTGCTAAAAAAAAAAAAAAAAAAGAAATGTCACTGTCAGCCCAAATTGTCAATACTCTGTCTAATATATTGTTGTTTTTTATTACAGGAAGGAGCAAACATCAACAAGTCTCTGACCACGTTAGGAAAAGTCATATCTGCTCTGGCTGAAGTGGTGAGTGTTTTTCCATTTGGCCGCCTTCTGCTCATATCCTGAAACACCCTGCCCTGTCTTTGGGATTAGATAATGTTGGGAGTGAGGCATGCTGTAATATTTGTCCTTCTTTTTCTCTTGTGCTTTAACACCTGCTGTCTCAGGATAACTGTACCAGCAAGGTAAACCTTCAGACAGTCTAGCCACTCGCCTCTAATCCCTTCCATCAGCCTGATATGACGCCTGTTGCTCTGGACTAGTTCATTTCACTGCAGATCTTAGTGGCATGTTTAGGGAGTAACATATTTGTTCTAGAGATTGACCTATAGTTGTTTTTCTCATGGCCAATGCCAATACCAAAATTTTGTGACCTAGAGCAGCTGATGGCAGATAAGCTATGCTATGTCGTTATTTCTAGGTCTTGACATGACTGCAAACTCATGCACTTTACAATGCAATGTTCAACATAATAAAAATATAATAAAGAAAATAATATAAATAGACTTAATTTGTATGTGTAAAAAAATCAAGCCTTATGCCTTTATATCAAGCAGCTGTCACTCCAAACAAAATATCTGCCTATGCTTGAGATACCCTAAAAAGTTCAAGTATTGGCCAATATATCGATCTATCTCTAATTTGTACAGTAGCAACAGGGCGTGATATTTAAACTTTACTCATATTTACCCTTTGCTGAATGTTTCATGAGATTGAAATTTGTAAAATGCTAGTCTATTAACACTTACTATTATGTATACTATTTTGTTTGCAGAGTAAGAAAAAGAAGAAGACGGACTTCATACCATACCGAGACTCTGTTTTGACATGGCTTCTAAGGGAGAACTTGGGTAAGAAGAACCCATTTGTCTAAGATGCTTTGCAACCTGGTTACTCATCTCTACAGTCAAGAGAGAGAGAGGAGAGAGTTTATGTAATCCATGTCCTAGTATTCATATTGTAGACAGCTAGAAAAAATTAGCCACCTGCATCCTGTCAGAATAAAAAATGGAGAGGAGCAAGTGCACATTATACTCTGCCAATTTAAGAAGAACACTGTCAGCATGCTGTATTTCAAGTTAACAAGACAAGCACTCTGTTGCTCCGAGGTCACACATGTTTACAGTCGATCTCCCATATTTGGTGCTACATGTAGTACATAGCTGTTAGGAGTCCAAGCACTGCCAGCTAATACATTACTTCATCCTCACTTCAATTGGACCAAACCTGGGTTAGCATTACCACAGCATGACCCCTATCTGAACCTGCAATCAATTCCAGGTGGAAACTCCAGGACGGCTATGGTCGCTGCTCTGAGTCCTGCTGATATCAACTATGATGAGACCCTCAGTACTCTCCGGTAGGTTTTGAATAATAATAAATAAATAGACTGACTTTGTTTGTCTTCCAATTTGATCTAAAATTAACTTGGTAATTTAAACTTGAAGCAAGTCTACATCACGTATCTTAAAGTCCACTCCAGAACCAGTTAGAAACCAGAATAAGTACATATACCATTATTGTTGCTAGAAATACCAAGGGAAAGATCCAATTTAGATATTTCAGTATTGATACTTATATATCAAGTATCTAATTAGTGCTTATTTGTATCTCAGTAATGATTTTTATACCTATTGAACACTTTACACCATTATTGATCAAAGCTACACTTATGTCAACATCTCTAATTATTATTGTCCATTTTCTTCTATTTCCAGCTATGCCGATAGGGCCAAGAACATCAAATGCAATGCTGTCATCAACGAGGATCCCAACAACAAGCTGGTGCGTGACCTCAAGGATGAAGTGGCTCGTCTGAAGGAGCTGCTGCGTGCACAGGGCCTGGGAGACATCCTCGACAGTGAGTTTTGTATAAAGACAACAGCAAGTCATCTCTGCAGACACACAAAAGTACACAGTATCTATTACTGCACTTTCTCTTTTCTATATATGATGGTACTTCTCTTTCTACATCACTGTCCTGTCATTTCATATGTTGTTTCTATTTTAGTGCATGAATGTACTTTGTAGATATCATAAAACATGGCTGTACTACTAATGACTGAGTTGATCACAAACATTTCTTTTTATAAACATCACTAGATTCTTATACAGTTTAGAAAAAACAGTCAGGTCCATTGATTGAATTGATCAGTGATTGAATAAACCATCTCATAAAACTGTGATTTCATGACAGCAGCACATTTGTAGAGTGGTTGTCATATTTACAACATAGTCATTGCTTCATTTGACTGTGAACTGTGTGGGAAAAAAAACAACTTCCCAGCTCATTTATCTGAATTATCTCATAAATGAGTAAATCAAATGCTGGACTAACCCTTTATCACCTATTTAACATCAGAGTTAACAGCTCCTCATCACATTTTGTTGTGTCTGTAACTGTTTCCTCACATTGTACTGGTGCTGACACGTCTCATCTTCTCCTGCCTCCCTCAGTCGATCCTATGGGGGATGATTACCCAGGAAGTGGAATCAAATGTGTGTATATGTGGGCTAGCCAAGCGTTATCTCACCGCTCTGGCCTAACATTGCTCTTACTGCTAGCATAAGTTTGCTACAAGCTTGCATGCCTCTAAAGTGATTAATGTAAGAAATGCAAGGGGTTTGAAATCTTGATAAGAGAAGCATGCAGCTGTTTTATGTTGCACAGTGAGGGTGGAGAGGCAGCTAAATGCGCACACACAATGGAATAACTCCTGTCTCCCCAACCCCCAATCCACCGTGCTTATTCATTTGTGTGACTTACACATTTGGTGTCTGTGTGCTTTTTCTGTTTTTGTTTGACAAATAATGTGCTGAAGCTGCAGCTCAGAGCTACAGAAAAAAAGGTGCATGTATTTGAATGGTAGCTAGCTATTGTAGTAGTAGTTGTAATTTCTGTAGTTTAAACTGTTAGCATCATATTGAATCCATTATATCTCCAATATTATACCCCTGCCTAGTTTTAGTTTTAGTACTTGTGACTTTTAATAGATAAAACAAAACCTTGATGCAAATGTCATGGTGATGATTACATATCAAGTTCACCTGACATGCTATCTGACTAGCAATCTTTAAACCTACACTTTAAAGGCTATTGTTTTAATTGTGGTTTGGATGGGGGTGAGGTCTCAGTTACCCTGCTGTCCTTGAGTGCGTTATGTCGCATGCGCTGATCGACCTTTAGCCAGGCTGCAGTGGCTCTGTTACCCCATGTTTGTATGCAGGGGTGACTCAAAATGCTTGACTGTGGGCTGAACTTTGGCTGCATGGAGCAACTATCTGTCACCCCACTTGGCTAGTATTTTGGGATCTCCCAGCTCCTTCCATCCCATATGTGTTCACTGGTGGCGATTTTCACCCGATTTAGCTTAATGCAAGGGATAACGCAGTCATAGTGTGGACCAGTTTGGAATAGACTCACTGCAAATTAAGTTATCAGGGTAATTAGAATGCCTCTGTAATTACACGGTCCAAGTATTATAGCTCAGAGTGAGAGCCTGGCTACAACCTTTAATTTTGTATATAGCTACACTGCAAAAATTGAATGTCTAACCTTATAATGATCAATACAGAATATTAATTTTCATTTGAGTTAGATTGTGTTGTTTACGTAGAATATTTCACTGGTTTCTATACATTTTCAACTAGTAGATCATTTAACATGAAATAAGATAATCAATTAATTAAATTAATTAAATTAAGTAAGTAAAATGTCTTACTTAACTAATAATTTATGCCAATACATTACTTCTAATTTCAAGTCAATCTTGAAATAAGTGAAAATTACAATAAATAGTCTGAAATAAATGAACTCATCTAGAATGTTTTTATTTTTATCTTACTATCCCAGTTCTGCACTCTCTAGGGTGAAAATTGCTCTATAGTTGTCCACTTAACTGAAGTTGTCTTAATGTACAATGTGTGTCTTACATTGGTCTTCCCTTCCCTTGTCTTCTCTCCTCCCTTGTTTCCTCCACTCCTTCTTTTTACCATTTTGGTTTTCATTTTGTGTGGTTTATCCTTCCTCTCCTTATCCCCGGGCCTGTCCATCCTCTCTCCTCTTCCTTCCTCTCTTTCTCTTCGTTTCTCGCTGTGGCCTCAGACCTCAAAGACATTCAGAACAATAAGAATAGATACTTGCTAGCCTCAGAGAATCAACGGCCTGGCCATTTCTCCACAGCACCCATTGGTTCTCTGACAGCCTCTCCGTCCCTGGGCTCGCTCTGCTCTCAAGGCCTGCAGTCCGTCTCAAGCATCCAAGAGCGCATCATGTCCACACCCGGAGGAGAGGAGGCCATTGAGAGACTCAAGGTAAAATACACACAGGCCATCAGTGAAGTCTTCATCTTGAATATTTTTGTATAAGTAAAAATTACAAGTTGGTACAAGAAAAAATACACAAAAAGGATAAGGTACAAGTCAAGATCTTACTACTGATAATATTGTATTGTCTTGTTCACTGAATGACATCAGAGTTAACAAAAACAAAAGTGCTCTTTTGTTGTTAAAGATTGTAACATGTGTGTACGATTCAGTTTAATATGCCTTTTACAAACATATGTATTGAAAAACATTTAAACATATTTATATATATATATGGGACAAACTAATTCTTATATTATTACGATAAAATGATATAAATCTGGAAGTTCAAAAACATGGAGACAAGGAGCTGCTGTTATAAAACCAATGTTACTTATGAGGAGTGTCCTGCCCTCGTGAAATAAAGCAATATTTATCAAACCAAATGACAGCCTAACATGTGTTGTATAAAGTAAATTTAGTTTCAGTAATCAGGCTTTTAAAAACAAGATATTACACATCTCTACACCAACGTAATAAGATCTAAAAATAGATCAGCTACCTGGCAGCTCTGAGCAGCACATTCAACCCACACATAAAATCTATAGTATTTTAGCCTCACCATTTACTCCATGCTCCCTTATCTTTACAACACTCACGTTTCCTTATGAAGTTCAAAGACTGGGGAGCACAGAGAGCCGCAGCATCCCACTCTCAGAAGCTGCAGTTTCCATGACGACGCCTTGAGCGCACTGTCTGTCATCGAATGACGTCAAACACCAATGCACGCACAGGGAAATTAGACCAAAATAGAACCAGACTTTAGTGCCCTTTTAGTTTTGACAATGAACCATTTATTAAACATTATATAGGCTATTTTTTAAAATTTCATTTGGTATTTTTAAATGTCAATGTGTTCTATATGCTATCATCTGTAATGCAAGCTTGTAAAAATGCATGCAAGGTGTGTATACATGTGAGTAATATTGGTTGTTTTCAGATGATAGAATAGGTATCTTTCATTAGTGACATTTGATTATGATTTTGCTTTGTTTATTCAACTACATTATAAATTTGGCATTAATAGTACAGATTTTACAGGCTCCCTTATTTGTTCAGCTGTTATGTTGTTTGAAACACAACATTATTTATTTACCTTTTTACTCAGGAATCGGAAAAGATCATTGCTGAGCTGAATGAGACCTGGGAGGAGAAACTGCGTAAAACTGAAGCAATCCGAATGGAAAGGTAAGTACCAGCCTCAGTAGACATCTCTAACCTTGTGTTTCCAGGGCGGAGCGGTTTGTCTCTCGGGGCATCACTCATTTGGATCTTGTCTGTCTCAAGCACTTCCCCATAGCCTCGTCTCCATCTCTCCTTATTTTAAGTTTAGACTGTCTGACACTTTAACTATCCTGTCTGCTCTTATTCTGTCCATTTCACGTGTATCTGTTTTGTTGTCATGCCCTTTACTCATCTGATATACATTAAATCACTGTCACATGATGGCCAGTCTGCCTCTTGTCACAAAAATGACTTCAGTATTATACACAGCAAATATTTTTACAGCAAATATTTTTCTTGAATCTAATCACGTCTGACATACTAATCAAGAAAAATATTATTCATTGTCACATAATCGGTGTTTCAATTGGTTATATAGCTTACACTGCCCTCCACCTATGAAAAATGTTGAGCAAATGTAGCCCTAAAGAGCCAGTATTGTGTATTGTAATATAAAATTTTTTAGTTATGATTACGTGCCAGCCATCTATATATGCATGTTTCCTCCAAAGATGTTTTTTTTTTGATATAGCTAAATATAAAATATTACATTCATACAGTGTTATCAATGTTTCTTCCGCTGCACAAGAACCACCTCCAGATTCGATAGAAATAGTTTTAATCTGGAGTGCCATCTTATTATTTATCTTCAGGCAGTGAATCATCAAAGCAAAATGAATAATGCCGGATTTAATTTGTTATTTTCAAAACTTTCAGCAATTGTTTATTCCTAAAGGGTGTCTTGTGCTTTTTATTAACATAATTTTATCAGCCATGGGTAAAGTGGGCCTTTGGGTTCAATTAGATATACAGCCAAATCAGAGAAGGAAAATGTCATATGAAACTTGCATCATATTTTAAATGGTAACAAATCTGTAAGTATGAACTTCACTGAAGATTAAATATGGGGCTGACCAACCAGGATTTAATATATATTTATGGAGTTGAAGTTATTGCATCAAAGATTTTGTTGAGTTAAGCAATTGCCAGACATAAGCAGGCTACTGTATGCAATCAAGCTCACAAAAAGTCTGAATTATTGTTTTACAGAGAGGCCTTACTGGCAGAAATGGGTGTTGCGATCCGTGAAGATGGTGGCACTTTGGGCGTCTTCTCTCCTAAAAAGGTACGTCGTGGACACAGCACAAAATTGGACATAAAGTGTCTAAACTGTGCCATTGCTGCTGATGCTCACGTTTCCATCATCACTTCCTCCTCTGTGTCTGTGCGATCTTTCTCATGGGAACTTCCCTTCATTGTCCTTGTATTTTCTCACTCTTTATCATCTCTTTTCCTCTTCTTTTTTACTTTGGTTTTATAGCTTAGTCAGGAATTTGAGGGTCCTTTTGATTTTCCAGCCCAAAAGGTTTGTAAAATGGAGTTAGCAGTGAACAGATCTTACTACAGTAGTTGAAATTAGGCTTATTAGTGTTGTATAATTCTCCAAAGACATATAAAAATATATAGAGAGAGCTTGTTTTCACTCCCTTGTAGTGACTAGAGCTTAAAATGGTGTAATTTTTTTGTCATGTGCCACATTTAACACCAGTAGCCCTTAGAACAACACTTTTCTTTGTTGAATTAAATGCTTCCATTGCTTTCCTCAATCCTCCTCTTTAACTGCATTTGTTTTTTGTTATTCTGTTCAAATTTATTTGTTTTCCATTCTCTTTTCTTTCCACCATTGCTCTTCCATGGGTTAGCCTTTTGTTGAGAAGTCTTTTGAGCTCTATATAGATCATGGGTTCTTTTCCCCAAAAAAGGTTGGTGTTTTGGGTCATAGATAGTAGCTTTAATTGTTGAAAATGAATTTGAAGTGTATCCAATTGACATTCTGACGTTGATTTATTTTTTATTACATATTTATAAACAAGTGTTCCTTACCGTGCTTGTGGTAAAAGTTTTGTGTCTCATGTTTCTTATCTAGACTCCACACCTGGTTAACTTGAACGAGGACCCGCTCATGTCAGAGTGTCTGCTCTACTACATCAAAGACGGCATCACAAGGTAACAGTAATTTCAATACTGACTGTGAAAAAAGAAGAGGTCCAGGGGTTTTCTCTATCACCTAATGAGTCACAAGCAAAAAGGGGGGCATGAGTTTGTGATGCTGCACATGTGTCAATGAGTCAGTCTTCATTTATAGCACTTAACAACAGCAACAACCACTGAACCAAAGAGCTTTCCATACATGCAGCAATCAATACATCTGTGTATCATTTAGAAAAATGTACATTTAAGTAAAATTAACAGCAATACCAAATCTTTAGAAGACAAATATAACAAGTTATGCTTTTGGGAAGATAAAAAAATTTAGTCTAAAATGTCTTTTCCAGGGTGGGCCAAGCAGATGCTGAAAGGCGACAGGACATTGTTTTGAGTGGAGCTCATATCAAAGAGGAGCACTGCATTTTTCGCAGTGAGAGAAATGCCAATGGAGACGGTAAGTAAAAAAGTACATTTGTTTTTATATATTTGGTTAGCAAAAAGGTCTGTTGTATACTTGGGCTACTGAAAGTGTTACTGTACTAATACTTAAATGGTCTTAAATGGTTTCAGACATCCAAAAAGAATAAAACAAACATAGTTAGACTTACTTAATTTGTACTAACTATATTTTTGATTTCTTCTGAAGTGGTGGTCTTGTTGGTGCCTTGTGAGGGATCAGAAACATACGTCAATGGAAAACGTGTTGAGGATGCGATCCAGCTCCGCTCAGGTGCAACACTTACTTGACATAAAATCAATGAAATGTATTTCTGATGTGTACCCAACATTAATGCACTGGGATATTGAACCTGACCTTTCCTGCTGTTTTCTTTTCCTCTTTTTTCCAGGTAACCGCATAATCATGGGCAAGAACCACGTTTTCCGGTTCAACCACCCAGAGCAGGCGCGTGCCGAGAGGGAGAAGACGCCCTCCGCTGAGACTCCTGTGGAGCCTGTGGACTGGACCTTTGCCCAGAGGGAACTCCTGGAGAAACAGGGCATCGACATGAAGCAGGAAATGGAGAAAAGGTGAGTGTCCATATTAAGCCTGAGGTTAGAAGATGAGTATTTGAGATGGTATTTTGTTTTATTGTTTAGGCTGACTGAAATGGAGATACTGTACAAAAAAGAGAAAGAGGAAGCAGATCAGCTCCTGGAACAACAGAGACTGGTAAGTGCATTTTAAGATGGAGTACTGTAAAGCCGGATTCACAAAGGGAGGGAATCAATGTTAGATTTTTAAATAGTACATATGAACCAAATCTGTTTTACAGATGTGGAGTGGACTTACTTAACTTTAGCAGTAAACCAAATTGCACTCATTTGTGTGTGACATTTGTAACACTACTTCCAAAAGATGTAATGTCAAAGATGGTCATCTGGACAATGTTAAGACCACTTTTTCCAGTTAACAAAAAAAAAAAAAAAATTCAACAGTATTTTCCCAGTGAGTAAACCTTTTTGTGAAACTGGCTCATATTTTAAACAAATAGAAGTGTATTTTTCAAAGCTAGTTACATTTTAAATTAATTGTTTGTTTTATATTATCTGGATTCTATTTTGTATGAAGTGATAAAAAGTTAAAGCATGGTTTATGGCCACCTTGATACAGTCATTTTGGGCTTTTGGATCCTCCTATAGTTCCCCTGAGTCTGTTTAATCCTGTCTAGTACTAATTCTCACTCTGAGCTCTGACACTGAGATGTGTGAAGTGCATGTCCGTTCTTCTTGCATGGAGGATTTTCTGGTTTTTAGACTGAAGAGCTTTCCCTCGTCTCCTTTTGATTTTCTGTAGCGATTTGATTGAATCAAAAATAGACTGTGAAGCTTTCTATTTTCTCCCCTTTCCTTGTCTTTCCCATAGAACCTTGGGAATCCTGCAAAACAGCACCCTGTGTTTAGTTCATGCTAAATGGTTAAACAAAGATACAAAATACAATATTAATTATCTATTGATTAAAATAATTTTGTACTGTGGTTTTCAAGCAACGCTGCTTTGCATGGTTCTTAAAATTGGTAAAAAGCATGGTTTCTTAACTCCTTGAGTGCTGGTTCTGGACTAAAGTGAAGCCAACTTTTAGGCTGCTGTTGATTTGCTTGAATTAGATTTTCTGCTTTAGTTTTCTTGCTCTGTTTTGTCTTGAATTTAATTTCTTCAATGCAGTTGCTGATAAGTTCAATGCATTGTGTTAACTCAATTCTTCTGTAGTTTTTACAGTGACAATGTGGTTTCTCATTGACTTCTTTGGCTACCCTTTTGCATTTGTTTAGCATACTAGGGCTCAGCAACAGAGAATGTATTTGTCAAAGTTTTTTTTAAATAATTTTGGTTTGATGTGCAATGCTATAGACACAGGAATGTCACAGCGATACACTCAAAAATGGAGATTTTGGACCAACCAGTTGTGATCTGTAATGGATTTGTCAATAGAAATGAGAAACTGCATTTTTCCGACTAACATTTTTCTTGTAGTGGATTAACACCTCTCACATCTGCCTCTTGTCTTTCTACTGGCTTTCTGATCAGCTGCACAACTCTGCTAATACAAAGCTAACACTCAAACCTTCTGGACTAAAGGGGAAAGCTCCCAAATCGAACTACATGCATGCCACAATTTTGGGGGATCAGAAGATGAAGACCATCTCAAGGCTCCAATAAGTGCCTTTGCTTCATTGATTTACGTTATCTAATATTATATACATGCTTTACCTTTACTTTTAATACCAGTATGCAACATTGGGAACAATCATCACAATCATGTCAACCATTTTTCATCAATTCCACGTATTCATTCAGTCCTACATCGATAAATTATTGTGAAAAAGTCTGAACAAGAAAGTCAATGAAAGCCACTTTTGGTTGGATTTTTGTTTTAAATTTTTGTGTTGTTTTGCATGTTGGCATACATTTTACTCTTCATTAATGTATGCAGAAAAAGAATACATATTGAATGTATTCATGCTCTCAATAGCTATAAAGTGATCCAAATTAAGGTTACTTGATTACATGACTTTTGCTCCTTAATGTGTTCCCATGTTGCATATTCATACCTTAAATCATTCTTTTAAAACAAAAGGCATCTTTTCATCTTCCTTTGATTTCTCATTGTAATTTCTCCTTTTTGGGGCTCATTTGGTTTGTTTTCTTAAGGATGGCGACTCTGATAGTGGGGATGACTCAGATAAGAGGTCATGTGAAGAGAGCTGGAGACTGATCACATCACTGAGGGAAAAGCTGCCCCCCAGCAAACTCCAGACCATAGTGAAAAAGTGCGGCCTTCCCAGCAGCGGCAAGAAGAGAGAGCCCGTTAAGATGTACCAGATCCCCCAACGCCGCCGGATCACCAAGGACTCCAAGTGGGTCACCATCTCAGACCTGAAGATCCAGGCTGTTAAAGAGATTTGCTATGAAGTGGCCCTTAATGACTTCCGACACACCCGCCAAGAAATCGAAGCACTGGCCATAGTTAAGATGAAGGAGCTCTGCGCCAGCTACAGTAAGAAAGACCCCAACGAGCGAGACTCATGGAGGGCAGTGGCCCGAGATGTTTGGGACACTGTGGGGGTGGGAGATGAGCGCATCGAAGACGTCATCACCAACGGGACACGGCCAGGGTCTGGTGTAATGGATGAACTCAAGGTGCACATTGATAAACTGGAAGACATCCTGCAGGAGGTGAAGAAACAGAACAACATGAAGGATGAGGAGATCCGAGCTCTAAGGAACAAGATGGTCAAAATGGAGAAGGTTCTTCCCCTCATGGACAGTCAGGACAAGCCTCAGAGTGCCCAGCCCCCTGCTGTGCCCTCCTCTCTGCCCTCTGTTCTACCTGTAGCCCAACCCTCTGCTCAGAGCTCTGTGAGGACTCCCAGTCCCCGAGAAAGGAAGCCCCCTATGCCTGAAAAGTCTGATGTGGAAGAAGTTGATCCACAGTCAGGCCTCCCATCAGGAGATGACCCAACCCTGAAGCGGGCGGAAATGCGCTGGATGAGGCAGGACCAGCAGCGGCTGAAAAACATGCAACAGCAAGAGATCTCGAAACAGCTGCGCAGGAACAACGGGCCACATCGATTCATCCCCCCAGAAGACCGCAAGCTGCGCTTCCCTTTCAGAAGTAACCCTAAGCACCGAAACTCATGGAGCCCTGGCACCCACATCATCATCACAGATGAGCAGGTGATCGAGCTGAAGGTGCCTAAAGAGGCAGTACAAGAGGAAGAGGAGGAGGATGAGACTCAGTGCAGAGAGAGAGTGGCAGCGGCAGTGGTACAGGTGGCCCTGCCTAGTCCTGCAGCACAGAGGAGGAGCAGTGAGTCTGATCAGAGCCAGGGGCCCAGGCAGAACCACAGGAACCAACAGAAGCAACAGTATGAACGGGGACGTAGCAACTCCTTTAACCACCGCCAAAGGGCGTCGGGGTCCATGGGGTCCATGGGGTCCATGGGGTCCATGGGGTCCATGGGGTCTATGGGGTCCATGGAGTCCTTACAGCAGCCTGAGCCCCGGAGGCACATACAGCCATTTTATCCCCCGCGAAACCACTTACCCCCTCATCTGCCTCCACCCATGTACCCTCCTCAGCAATACCCCCAGCCTTGCCAGTACAATGGCATGTTTTACCCTGATGGCAGCTTCAGTGGTTTCCAGGAGTACTCCCACACTGACCAACCAAACCATCCAATCAGCTTCCAGCCCCCGCCCCGAATGCGCAGACAGTTGTCTGCTCCTAATCTCAAAGCTAACCGAGAGACAGTGGTTTGAGTCAGTGTTAGTCCAATGTTTCTTAGGACAAAGACATTACAGATCACAAACTGTGAACAACGCTGACTTTTGCACTTGAACAGTGTTTTCTTGGTTGATCCAAAAATATGTGTTATACATAGACTTTTTATTGTTGTCATCATATATACTGTGTTATCAATTCTGCTGCATTGTGTATTGTCATCATTAGGATGAGAGAACTGTCAGGGGCAACTGGAGAGGGCAGACAATAAGGAGACAGTGCTAAAAGAAAACCCATGCCGAACCCTCTTCATTTTTAGCATGTTTGACAATTGATAAATCATGATTTGATTTGCCAAATCCTTTTTCTGAGTTTACATATTTGCCATGTTAGTATTTGTATCAGCCGCTGCATTTTAAAACATGATGCTCTTTGCATTGAATCATTTGTTTTTGCTATGAACAACAGAATGCTACATTTATATGGTCATATGGCCATAACAATTCAACATTTTTAGCTCCCTCATTGTTTTTGTTTCTGAAATCATTGGATTAGATCAGGAATCTAACATCCAGTATGTTCTTTACTTAAATTATTTGTTGGTGCATCAGTTTATCTTTAATTGTAATTGGAAGGTGATTCACTTCACTCACTCCTGTGGTTTTTCATTTCAATTTGTCTATTTTTATTCAGCCTGCAGCTCCGGCTCTGTTAACTCTATACTTTACAATATGCCTAATGAAAAATGCTGTTTATCAATGAGATGAATTAAGCCTTTCTGGATGATCTTTTAAATATATTGTATAGTACAAAATATGCTGCCTTCTAAAACCGTATTTGCACTCCCCATTTTATAAGCTCTAATTTCTCAAAGAGCACACATAGTAAGTTAACTTGTAAAAAATATATAGAATATATATTTTGTAAAAGCAGTTTAATCCCCAATTTCTATAGTATGTTTCTCCCTAAAATCAAAATACATTTTCATGCTAAAATAAAACAGCTGGATGTATTTGACAAAATGTCATTTATTTTTGTGTTTCAAACTTTCACTAAATAAACCCTCCGCTTCACCTCTTATCCAATGGAGGTCTCACAGTGTTGTCATGGTTCCCAAAGACTCACTGTGCAAATGTTGGAGGGAAGACAAAGACTTGAACTATTTGCATTTTTTTTAATGGACTGTCCATGGGAAATGAGATTTTGATGATTGCCTTTCACAGTCTGCATAGACATCAGATCCTTTAGTCTGCTATTTGTTCTGTGTCTAGAGAGTCAATCTCTAGACCCTGCTGCTGCTGTAGCTTTAACTCATTCATACATCTATATCACAGATGGCCTTTCAATCAGTCATGTTGCAGCTTGGATGTCTTTTTTAAACAATCAAACATAGTCCTGTTTGATATTAAACTTATCAGTATGTTATGCCTTATTATTCTATAACAAAACCAAATAATCAAATGCTCTGCAAGTGTCTTCACCATGTGATCTTTTTATTGCCTTATATCTTTGCATGGAATCCTCCCTTTGTTATTATTATTACAAATTTGTACTGGTGCTGATGGCTACCAGGTAGCTGGAAAGTAAACTATCAAATAGACATTGTACAGAAAAGTGTTTTAAATATTCTATACCATACAGTGTAAGTGTCTGCATCAGGTGCATATGATTGTTGTATGTCTGGTGTCCTGTCTTGACTTTTTCAAGTGCCTCTTGTGGCTGTGTAGAAGTCCATATTTGAACAAAACAGTTTCATCGGTATTTCTGTGTTATTGGAGGTTTATTTGAAGGTATGGCTGAAATAAAATGACAAGCTCTGAGTGCAGTTCTTTTGTGTTGAAATTGTTTATCAAATTTTAATTCATTTAAAAATTGTTCAAAAGGATGAGATCACTGTCAGCCTGCTGTACCCAAGGGGGGTGACGAGTTATAGACACTGTTAAAACAAGAAGTACAATGCAACTCTTAAAGTAGGAAACCAAAGCATTCCAACTTGACTTACAAGTTCAGTAATAATACTAGCAATACTTAGCACCTGACCGTTTTGAAGACGAGTGATAATCAGACACTTTATTTGTATTTAGAGTGCTGTGTTGTCTCTGCTTCCACACACCCAGCTTTAGTTGAATACAATATAGTTTTTCTCAAGATTGAGTTGTTTTGGTGTTGGCTGGATTTCAGCAAGGAAGAGGTTAATGACCAATGAATAGCCCCCATTGTTTCTCCAGAAGACACTGAACGCACCAGATGAGGTCATTGGGACCACAGCCCGTTCTGCCCCGAAGAGAATGGCGCCCCTCATTGGATTACATAGACTTAGCTCCCACCAGCTATCTGCTTTCCCTCCAGGCTTTATGGACAATGCACAAAAATGCATTTTATAGATGTTTATTTGAATTAGAATAATTTATGTAGCAAAATGTTACATGAATACAAACATGGGTGTGTAATGATAAAAATAACACTCCTATATAGCAATTATTGACCAAACACAACTTTTGCATTTTTTCATTATTCATCCAATCCAACTGATTTATGCACCTGTATTCTGCATGCATTTTTATGCTATGATTTATTTACAATTTTTGTTGCATAACAGTGCCTCATTATTATTGAGCTTGAACTCCAAACAAATAGGTTAGTTTACCTGTTTTTGAGGTGTGCATACAGTTTCAGACCTGGGACATAAAATTAATTTAGATTTAGTTATATTAAGACTAAGGTAAGGTTAAGGTGCACTTTATTGTTTTCTGCATTTAACCCATCCTTCAATGCCACTGGAGCAAACTGTCAGGAGCAGTGGGCGACACTTGGGGACTTTTAGTCCCTTAGTCAGGACTGCCTTAGTTGTAGAACGAGGGGGAACATGCAACAGAAAACCACAGGAAGACATGGACTGTGTTAAATGAATAACATGGTGCTTACCAATCCCACCATGAGGAAGCATCCTTGTTGTATCAGTGGTCAAACAAATAAACAACATTTGGTTTGTTTAAAGACTTTTATATTTGGAAGCAGGGCCAGTCTGACATAGCCAATAATATACAGGTAACCTAGAAAAAAATTTACTGTTTTAAAGTTGCGTTGTGTAACTTTTCTGGTGGAGGGCTCACCACCTACTTTGTTTCCATGGTGATGTTATTACTTTGTCTGCATTTTCCCACAGTGGGGCAAAAAACATGTATATCTGGCATATTGGCACCAGGCCAGGTTGCGGGTCAGATCTGTTGAGGGGCAATCCCACTTTCAATAAGAATACATATTTTTAAAGTTATTTTTGACCAATAAAACACCTGTAGTTTGAAAAATGTTGTATATTTAACCATAATACCATACTGTCAAACCTGCCAGGCAAAGCAATAACATCTCCATGGAGACAATCATATGCGGATAACCCATCAGTAAAGTTACACAGTGCACCTTTATATATAATTTATGTAACTGTGCACTCCCTTTCACATGGATGTATAGCAGTAGTCCATACAGTGTGTCCCCGTTTGTATGTGTCCAGGTTTATGAGAGCAAACTGCAGGAGCTTCAGAAACAGGTGGAGACACGCTCACTGGTTGCTGAGACACCTGACGAAGATGATTTGGAAGACGAGGAGGAAGAAGAAGGTGCGTGGTGTATTCTATGGTGGAGAGAGGCAGTCTGTCAACACTTAAGTGCAGCAGAATAAATGCATTCTGTGTTCTATATTTTCTATAGAGCCTAAACTATTTGGATGTACGTATTTTTTCTATCAAAAACAAACCCTTCATATTAACAGTTTCATTACAGTAAATCTTCATTGGTTGGTGACAATGTCATTAATACCATCATCATTAATAAACAACTATACAATCATTAACATTACATCTTTTTATCTTACTGGGAACATTAGAACTTATTTTAACTCCAGCAATAACTCACTGTGTGCTAATTACAATAGCAAGAAATATTAAGACTTTGTAATAACAAAATTTCTCAATTTACTTGAGAGTAAAGTAAGTGCATATGCCTTTATTCATTAAATATATTGATTGTTTTGTAAATTGTAACAGGAAGTGGATGAAATGAAGTAGCACAGATGTAACACTGTAAATTTATTTAGCATTCATACAGTAGCAAAATTACCCTGTTTAATTTTATTAGTAATATATCTTATGAATCATATCTACAGTGCCGTGGACCCAGCATGAGTATGAACTGGCACAGTGGGCCTTCAGGAAGTGGAGATATCACCAGTTTACCTCCCTTCGAGACCAGCTCTGGGGCAACGCAGTCTATCTCAAAGAGGCCAATGCAATCAGTGTGGAGCTAAAGAAAAAGGTTGGTAAAAGAATTTATGATATTATATAGTATATTTAACCGCAATATATATTTTATTGTAAATAGCTTGAGGTGTCCACAAATCACAAGTTGTTTGCTCAATAATCAAGAGATCACAATTGTTACATTGTAAAACAGATATAAAATTTGCTCAAAATCAATGAACTACCTTCACCATAAAGCACCACATGAGTAATATAGCTGTCAGAGTGTGGTGTTGGTGGCAGATGGAAAATATATGGTTTGGGTTAAATTTGTCAAAAGATATATTTACTTTAATTTATATTGTTTGAACATGGCAGGTTCCCGGGAATAGAAATGACCTTTTGACCTCAACCTCAAAAGCTGTAAATTGTGACACTATATTTATGCCACTAGTACTATTGCCTGTCCACTACTACTACAACTACTGATCCTAGCTACCATGAAAAAAGCAGAAAGCACTGTCTATACCAATGGGGTCCGATCATTTTCCTCCAGTGAGTTACTTACAAAACCAGAAATACTAAAGAGCTACTCATTTTAGTGGTAACAAGGAATTGAGTATATATAAGAGCCTCAGCAAGCCTTAGATGGGGTACAGTTAGACGTCTATAAAACATAAACTATTATCCATTTATTAGAGCACAAATTTAGGCATTAAAATTATACTTCTACAGTAGTAACAGCCATTTAATTTATGTTAGTTATTCAGCACAATATGTATAATTCAGAAATCTCTTTGTGAGCTACTTAGAAAGGGGTGGAGGGCTACTGGTCTATACAGTATATTAACAAAAATGTGTTTTTCTTCTTTAGGTACAGTTCCAGTTTGTGTTGCTGACGGATACGCTGTACTCCCCTCTGCCTCCGGAGCTGCTGCCCCCTGAACCAGAGAAGGACCGTGACCCTCGACCTTTCCCCCGAACCGTTGTGGCTGTGGAAGTGCAAGACCTCAAGAATGGGGCTACACACTACTGGTCCCTTGAAAAACTTAAGTAATGCCAGTTTTATAATAATTCAAATGTTTAGGTTATGCTTGACTATAACTGTATGTTTACAATATTACTGCAGCATTCCAAATGAGCTGGAGCTAAAAAAGTCTTGGGTGAATTATTCATGTATAGTCAATGGTCCTTTATAAGCCAGTATATAGAAATTACTGTCATAAAACACTATTTACTTTTACCTTAGTTTATAATGTAATAATAATAATGGTTGCACTGTACCACAATATCTCAATATAAAATACTGGAGGTGTACAAAATTAGAAGTGTATTAAAAATGTTCTAAACAAGGTTAGGTTTTTTACCCTTTTTTAATTTTATTTTATTATCATGATAACCTTAAAAAAAGATTGAGATATTTTTTGTCATCATTTCCTTTCTCTAATGTGCTGTAAAAATAGTGTTAATATCAGATCTCTTACTGAAAGCTGCATGCTCTTTTCACCTCTCATTAAACTAAAATGTGTGTGTGCTGATCTGCAGACAGCGGCTGGACCAGATGAGGGAAATGTACGATCGTGCTGGAGAAATGGCCTCCACTCACCAGGACGATGCAGAGGGTGCGCTCACAGGCAATGACCCCTTCTACGACCGCTTCCACTGGTTCAAACAGATTGGCAGGTATGTCATGTTATGTGAAAATTGAGTTTTCATATTTTGTTACATTCATAGTCATTATACCTTAATATGAATTGATGTGTAATAAACCGTACGTACCACAGGTACACCATGGATCATTTTTCATTTTGTAAATTATGTTTGATCAATAATTTTTTATTTTCATTGTAATTATATCAGTGACTGTTGTTACATGTGCACTTAAGTTTAAATTTATTTAAATGAAGATTATTTAAATGAAATGTAAACAGCAGAATCACCCCTTTTTTTTTCTTTCTACAGATCATGGTCTATGATTACTAACATCAGATTTTGCAGTTTACATATTATTTAAGTAATTTAAAGGTCCAGAAATCAGATTATATTCTGATTTTGGTGTGCATGTACACAAAGCCAGTGCCCTTTTCCCCATATCGTCATTGTAAAGTTTTCTTTTCCTTTTTTATTGTGAACCTGGCCAGCTGGTTCATACCTTCATTCTACTTGTTTTGAGTACTGTTTAGTAACTACTTTGTAGTTACTAAAGTACAAACATTTATCTAAATTATGTTTCCCTGGTTGATTTTATAAAATAATAATCAAATTGTTACCTTCATTTCTTTATTTCTAATATCAAACTCAAATTGGGAAATACCTCATGACTGGCCAGGTCACTTTCATTCATTGTTTCATTTTTAATTTAATATGTTTTATTCACTTTGTATTTGTAATGTTAAAAGCAATTGTGAAAACATGTGCTGTTGGTTGGTATTAGTTTCTCCTCTTGTAGCCTACAGATTTGAGTAAATTTATGTTAATCCTCTTAAGGGACCCATAATTTGTTATAAAATAGTGTTTCAATCCCTGCAGCTTTTGGTAATACCTGCTCCAAATGAATAAGTCAATCCCATTTTTTATTCACAATCACATTAAGATATCTGAAATTATTTGAAAATTGTTTAGTTTTCTGTGAGGAGCAAAAGTAATTTATGTACAAATCTGGTTTATTTCATAGCCCTTAATATTTGCTATTTTTGTATGGTAGAATAGCAATCTGAAGTCAGTTCTTTTGATTTTTTGTTTGTTGGTGGTCTTCATTATGCCTTTCTATAGATTGTAGATTGTTCACTTACTTTTTCCTAACTCTAATAATTCTAACACTATATCAAAATGTTGTTCAGCCTTATTATAGTGTCCCCACCCTTTTAGGAAACCTATTTTACAATTGACCACATAATATTTCCTCTATAGCATCCCTTTATACCTATTTACTATGACTTTTCCTTGATCTCCTCGATTGTCCAAACACAACCATTCCTCCATGTAGCAGTTCGCCCATTTTCAATGGCTGTGTGAATGAGCGCCTGGCTGACCGCACTCCGTCACCTACCTTCTCCACAACGGACTCTGAGATCACGGAGCTGGCAGACGAGCGTCAGAGCGAGATGTCAGACCTGATGGATGACGAGGCGTTTGTGGACGACACAAGCTCAGATGCCGGGACAGAGGAGGGCTCGGACATCTTTAGTGACGGACAGGACCCCTTCTACGACCGCTCCCCCTGGTTCATCCTGGTGGGAAGGTTGGTGACCGCCATTTTGCACATCTGTTTAGGCAGGGGCGGGGTTGATGGTGCTGTTGGCTTTCTGGTCTTAAGATTAGGACTGAGCAGTATGGTGTTTGTGGCTTTTTTTTATTTTTTATTTTAAAGAAATCGTCATATTGTGATTTAATGCTTTTGTTTAAGTTGTTTGTTGTTATTAAACTATTAGACTTTTTCCTACCCACTCCTCCAACTGGCTGAATGAATCTGTAAGGTCTGAATGAATGACTAGTGGATTTATTCACTCACACTGAAATGTGAGCGCTCAGAACCAGTAGCTGTTTAGTTGCCTCTTAAGGGCAAAGTTATTTTTTTGACATTAGGTATTCAGGTTAAAATATATAATAAAGTTACTTTATTTTGTGAATCCCTTTTTGTGATAAATCAAACTGAATAAGCTAATGGCATCGTTGTAACAGATTCTTTGCTGTGTAAGTTAAGTATCTTTCATCACTGTTCGTATCTCAGCTTGTGGAAATAGTCTTGCTAAACAAGTAGTGCATTAAAACCTGGATGAACTAGATAGAATCAAAAGCAGTATAGTATTACAGTGCTCTGCTTCATTAAAAACAGCCAGTAAATTGATTAATCTGAGCCCTCATATGCCTTCATAATTATAAGCCTTCCATGCTGTGAAAATAATTTGCAGAATCAGATTCTGAATTCATCACAGCATTTCAAAGATAAATGAAAAACAGCTTTGGACGAGTGCGATTAGTCATCCTTCTGCGCTCGTACGACTGCTTTGTGTGACTTTAAAATCACTGACCAGAAAGCCACCATCGTCTCCTCCTCCTCCCGTCTCAGCCTGACGCCTTACCCCCCACCGCCATCGCAGCACTGACTGTATTAACTCCATCTGTGTGGCTCTGTTAAAGTTCAGCTCCATGTCACATTACTTTTAATGACCTGTCAAACCCTTGAACCATTTTTATTTTCTCATTATGTTGTGAATATTTGTTTTGTTAATCTTTTATGTTTAACCACTGTATTTTGTAAATGTTTTACAAATAATAATATGCAAAAACTCATATTAATTTGTAATAGGTAGGTATTGGCCTGATATATTGGGAAATGCTGCCAACATCACCATAGCAATATTCCCACCAATGTGGTGTCCATCCCTTATTTAAAGTCAGAGAGGTAACCTTCATGATGTATCTGATGATTATAGGGGCTTCTGACAAAAAATACATATTTTCCTTACAACTATACTTCTAATTCTCCATCAGAAGTCTCCATATTAACTTGTAGTCTGCTAATTAAGTTAATGTGCCGATCACAGCCAAAGATGATGAATTAAAGCAGGCACTGGGCCAAACAGTCTCAGCTCCAGCCGTAGCTCAGCAGCTGCGTCACTGTAACTTCAGATCCATCTGATTTATTTTTCTCTCCTTCGCCTCGGCCTTGGAGCAGTGAGAGCAGCAAAACATAAGCCCACCAACAAAATGTCACCAAGCTTGTAAATTGTAAACTGACATACAGACAAGACAAGCATAAAAACATACTAGATTATGTCTGGCTAAAAACACATTTACTCAATAAAGAAGTGAATTGGCAGTTGTCTGTTGTTTCTAAGCTGTATATGATTGCACAAAAGGTTGATGTTGAGGAGATATTTCCACTGGAAATAGTTAACATATTTTACCTTTTTTCAATCTAATTAACATTAACAAAACAAACGGCTGTTGTTTTTAATGTGTTTATGTTTACTTTCTGTCCTCCCTTTATTTGTTGTAAGATCCCCCTCTCCCATTCATTTTTCATGTTTTACCATGTCATTAATGTATGCATTTTTTTCACATTTGGTTTATTTCTGCTTTGGGGTAGAAAATGCTTGTAATTATTTAAATGCAATGTTTTTGTGTTGTATAACCATTAAGAATCCATACTTCATCTTAATTAGAAAGCAGTACAACAAATATGTAGGAGTCCATTTTAAACCCAAATGTGTTGGACACTCTATTCAACACAAGTACATTGAAGGTGATAATCTCCCTATCTTCCTTTCTTTCTTTCATCAGGGCCTTCGTGTATCTGAGTAACCTGCTGTACCCGGTGCCACTGGTGCACCGCGTTGCCGTAGTAACGGAGAAGGGTGAGGTGCGCGGTTTCCTGCGTGTGGGGGTCCAGGCCATAGCTGGTGAGTAATTAATGAGGCTCCCAAATGAGCTGTTACAGACGCAAGCCTTTTCCACACCCTACAGTATAACCCATGATGTCATTTTACTGTTTTAAACACACCAGCTGCAGTAGTAATCATTTGTGGAAAGTTGATACACCCTAAATGAACATTTACTCAACAAAATATATCATAACATACATAAAAATAGAATCTCAATGTTGCAGGATGGCCTAGGGGTTAGACTTCTGCACATCATGAGATCTGTTCCCATTTCCAAGTATTGGCTGAAAGTTTTTCCTTGCTATCTCTCCCTGTCCACAATCGTTAATGTCCATTACAGTAGAGCTTATGGGTGGTGTAAAAATGAATAAATAATATATAATTTTGTAGCTTTTAGTATCAAGTGAATGATTTCAGTTTTACACACACAACATGTTGCGTTGATGACATTTTTTTTTCTTTTTTTTGCTGAAGTACTTGATGTGAGAGCTACAGAAACTGCATTCCTTTGATGTGCTGTCAGTTGCAGTCTGTTCTGAATACTACTGTAGATCTT
>NW_026571515.1:27794065-27984770 GCF_026225935.1 Boleophthalmus pectinirostris
AGAAGCACCCTTTTCAAAGTAAAGCCAGTGTTAACATTTTGGTTATGCTAAATGCTTACAGAGGAGGACTCTTCCCTGCTTTGGTTTTCTCTACACTGCTGTATGCTAATGCACCTTGCCTCTCTGTGTCTCTTGTCAAACCAGAATGATTTCCCATCCACGGTTATGACCCGGTCTGGGATGTCCCTGGAGGAGCTGCGCATCGTGGAGGGACAAGGCCAGAGTTCAGAGGTCAACACACCCTCAGAGGAGCTCAACCGAATCAATGACATGGGTACGGCTAGCTAGCAGACCACTACCATAAATCCTTAGCCCTCAGCGCAACACACACTTGGCAGATGGTCGGGCTCAATGCATAAGAGAACTTACTATAGTTGTTATGCAAATGAAGTCCCATGCAGCGGGAATGTGCTCGAGTGGGGCCTACAAATCACATAGAAAACCTGTTGTGTTGAATTATGCAAATTTAAGTTCCTACACACATTGTCACATGTTGGAGTTGCACAGCTGTGGGTAAATTTCAATACATCAAAGTCCTGAGTCTCTACTATTGTCTTTGTTTAGATCTGAAGCTGAGGAACATGGCTGACCCCAAGTTGAGTGAAGGTCTGGCAGGGCAGCTGGAGGTGGGCAGTATCTTTACTTTCAGAGTCACTGTGCTGCAGGCCAGTGGCATCCCACCGGAGTATGCTGACATCTTCTGCCAGTTCAAGTAAGGCTCAAACATCATGTGAAACCTTTGATGTTTAGACACTTATAAACACATTTTGTTCTTGCACAGTTTCTTGCACCGCCATGATGAAGCCTTTTCTACAGAGCCATTGAAGAACACAGGCAAAGGCGCCCCGCTGGGCTTTTACCATGTTCAAAATGTAAGACTTTTTATAAACTTTTTATAAACATTTTTTTTATTAAAATGGGTAGTAAATAAGTCAGATAAATTATATCTGCTTATCAACTATTTAATGTAAACAGTGTATTTTCATACATCAGTTTTAGAACTGTGATAAGGTGTAACATAGGTGCAATTGATGATCTAGTTTGGTTTGCATTGGTTGTAAACAGTTAGTAGCAAACTTAACATTAAAATTATTATTTTTGTATGTATTCACAATTGAACTACTGAAAAACAACACAATTGAAATGTGAATGTACACATCCATGGGGATTAGAGTGATGAACAATTTAATACACAGTTTGTACCTTTTGAAATGTTAAAAGTTCTCAACATGGCGCCTTTAAACAGGAAACTGAAATCAATAAATAGCAGTAGACAAACATAAGTGAATTTATCTTGACTGTGCCTTCCATTTTCTTATTTGGACAGATCTCTGTTGAGGTGACCGAGTCCTTCATAGAATACATCAAAACCAAGCCCATTGTGTTTGAAGTGTTTGGACATTATCAGCAGCATCCACTGCATGTTCATGGTCAGGACATAATCAGGTAAGACGAGACTGAATAAATACATTGCAATATATTATTTATTGTTTCTTGTGTTTATTGGCTAATTGCTCTTTTTGCGTGTAGTCCTCCCACTCCTTCAAGAAAATATTACCCAATTCCCATGCCTCTGTCTAAACCAGGTAAGAACTGGATTTACCTCATCAGTGATTGATTTCTTTTATACAAGTATTCCATTGTTTTTGTTTCATTGTTTTGCATGACTCATATGTCTTTTTCGTTTTGTCTCACTTACGGCTTCCTCTGGATTTATTTCTCCCCCACCTTTAATCCTCTTAACCCATTTTAAAATATCTTCCATTACATTTACGGAAATCTAGACCACACCCGAAAGATAGAGCTAGTGTGCTACCTCATGAGCGGTTATGTGAATGGCAAAGTATTGGATACTCTGTCTGAGCATGCTAATGCGCTAGCTGCCTCCGCTGTGGCCAGTTTGGATGACGAGCAGCTCTCTCACTTCCCCTTCATTCCAGTACCCGATGACCCGGTGCTAACTGTGCCCAGACACCATGGTTGGTCCACCAGAGAAATAGGGTAGAAGTAGAAGAGATATTAGATGAGTGTATTTTCTCTAGTATAGGCTTGTGTGATGGTATGGGTGTGTACTTGTGCTTTAGATTGTTTATTAGAGGACAGTGACACTGGTGTTGTGAAATATGTAGACCATTTTAAATATCCTGACTCCCTATTCAACCCCCCAAATCCACTGCATACTAGCATATTGGTTAATGGGGGTTACATCTGGGGACTTTGTGTCACTAATCCCCAAATGTCCCAAATCATTTTTAACATTTAAATTTAAGCCCAATCGATTTTCACATAAACAAATCATATTTTTGCCATTTATAAAGCCAGTGATATTTTACTGTTCGGTCATCTGGGTCTGTTACTCAATAATAAACATAAATGTGATGTTTAATCATATCTAGTTGTTTATAATTTTCTTCGGTCATAAGTCTTTAAATGCCTAAAGATGTCTCTCATTGCTGTAGGAGTGTGCTGTTCTTTTCATTTATGGCCACAACACATTTTACAATTTATTTTATTTCGTCTATGCTCAGATGGTCTCAGCAAGCTCTATAAACAAGCTAAACACAATTTATAACTGAATCAACTTTGCAATTACATAACATGAAAGTGTGCAATAAAGAATAACAGTGTAACTCTGCATTACTGATGTTTGATGCATTTAATGTCATATTTTTACTAAGCTTAGCTGCTGAATATACCAAATCCAAAATATTACAAAGAAGTATTTGTCAGAATCATGAAGGATCACTGACAAAACACCAGCCACTACACGGAGGCTTAACGCTTTTCTGTGATCATTGCCTGTCTCATTATAGTACTTTTCATTTGGAGCTGTATTAGTTTCATTGAACATGAACATAGCAGACTACATGTACCTGAGCTGCAAAGATTAGCCTGTTAAACTAAAGATAATCCTGATGTGCTGACAGCAGGAAGCAATAACTGGTGTAAGATGTGGTTTAGTTTCAGAGTCAATTTGAATTTAGTTTTTTGTTACATTTAAAAGCAATATTTTGTATTCAAAAAGTTCTTTGTAGGTTGTATACTTTACATAGATCTATGCTAAACACACTTTTTTGAGTATTGTCTAATGGTGTGATCTTACCATTGTAAACTTCCAATTGTTGTTGTACAGTATTTCAGTCTTTTAGTTTGTTATTCTAAGATATCTATTTTGTCTTGTTGTGTTTATTTTTAATTAGTTCCAGCCACAAAGCTGAACACCTTCACCAAGTCCTACCTGGGTCAGAGCATCAGCAAGTACGACCTGCTAGTGTGGTTTGAGATCAGCGAACTTGAGCCCACTGGAGAGTAAGTCTAAAAAAGACTAGGTCTATACTTTACATGAAATCAATATGCTTTTAACAGCAACAAAGTCCATTGACAAGCCCTTCTTCACAACTCACCTGTTAAGATTACACAGACAATGAACTCATAATGAGCCATAATATTAAACCTACATGGACAATTCTGTAGATTTTTGTGATTGGAAGTTAATTTGAGCCCAAGATAACTTTCCCCCATCGTCACAGGTACATCCCAGCTGTTGTCGATCACAGTGGAGGACTGCCCTGTCATGGCACTTACTTGCTTCATCAGGTATGGAAATGCCTCTTCTAAATCATGGAGTGGAAATTTCACCTAGAAATTGAACATTATAAAATTGTCAAGAATAAATCCTTAGATGTTATGTTTACAAATATAATATTTACTGTTACTAAGTTACTAATGCTACTAAGCATTCTGAGTTATGATGAAAATGTAAAGTTTACACCATAGCATCTCTTGTACATTTTTTTTTTTGTTTTAATCTTGCCTCAGCTTAAGTAGTGTCACACTGTTTTGTAATGTACTCTAGTAACAATTTTACACTGTATTCTTCATTGTGAAATGTTTTTCATATGACCTTTTCACTAAGAATAATACATTACTTTTGTTGGAGCACTCTTCCGTGCCTGTTCATAACCCAATGTGCGTCATACTGGCTGCAGGGGATCCAGCGCAGGATCACAGTGACTCTCATCCACGAGAAAGGCAGCGAACTGCACTGGAAGGATGTCCGTGAACTGGTCGTGGGTGAGTTCTCCCTTCGAGCATTGGGACCCAACCCTGCAGAAACAAAACACTCTTGTTTCTCTAGTGTTGCAATACAAAAGGCCGGATAGTACAAGCTTGCACTACAAGATTAACTGCAATCAAATTGAAATCCCAAATTGAATGGTTGCTGTTACTAAAACACTGCAATGACACAATATTCTAGTACAAACAAACAAGTCTGGATACATGAAAGACCTAACACTGTAGTTTAGACCTCTACAAATTGAATCTGAAATGACTTTTTAGCTATTCATATTTTGGTCTTCAAATTTTAAGGATCCTCAACATGAGCAGTGTAAACTTTATCTCAATACTGCAATCGCAAAATCTGTCATAATTAATATTTCCTACATGTTGTTCAGCCCTTCTAGTAGAAATTGGACAATTAAGTTGTTTAAGTCAGCGTGTGCCCTGATAGTGAAGTAATCTTTTTGGCCTGGACTTGTATTCTTGACGCAGTAGTGAAAAACTAAATGATTTCTTCAGTTATGGTTTTGAGTCTGGAGGAGAGGAGAAGGTTCACCTCCAACCGCACACATCGACCCTCAGTCTGATACAGCAGATAATTGCATTTCACCTTATTCGACATGCTTGGTTCAGACACCAGCTGACATTGTGCAGCTCATGTGTTAGCAGACATGTTTGGACTGATGCTCCTGGGCACTGTGAAAATATAGACATTAACCAACACAGGAGACAGCGGTGTTCTCAGAGATCATGGCTTCTCTGTCAGTGGGAGCTATTGGCTGACACAGATTTCTAAATGGTTTAAATTGTGTAATGCAGTTAGCTATTAAAAGCAGTATGGAATAAAGGTCTGCTACTGTATATCCATGAAACACCTGATTTAGTTGAAAGTTAAGAAAAAACAGAACTTCATAGGTCACAATTGGTGAAATTCACTTCTTAAGACTGCACACTATAAACTAAAAAAGTATACATGCGATGAAATCAAGATAACAGAATCATAATTATAACAGTAAGAAAGCAACAAAATATAAGTGACCTACATACCTCTACTATGAGCTATTTTGATGCAGGCACATTTTAATGGAACTATAGTATAATGTCAACACTATTCCAACTATAGAACAAGAGGATCTTGTTCAAGCTCTCTATAAGGGCATCAAGGCTCACCACACCCTTAACTCTATTTCTAATGCAATCGTTTTATGATTTTATTCAGCCTTATTAATCATCATTCTTTCTCCCCCAGGTCGGATCCGAAACAAAGCTGAAGTGGATGAGACTGCCGCAGACGCTGTCCTGTCTCTCAACATCATTTCTGCAAAAAACATCAAATCCTCTCACAACTCCAATAGGTACATTATGAACACACTCAACCATACTTGCAGTAACCCATTTCAGAACTAGGACATTGTTGTTTTTCTTTTTATTTCTGGCTATTGTAAATGATGGCTCCACTGTTTCCATGTTGGTTTTAAGTTTGCTTTGTTGTATCTGACATTTTGTGCTTCTTCTTCCTCTTTTTTTGCTGTTCTCTTTCTCCTGCTCGGGCCGGACTTGCAGCCTTTCTATTGATAAGGATATCGCTAGGTATCAGCCTGCCCATTGAGCTCCTTAAGTGATAGTCCCTTTGTTCTTATTTACATGGACACACCCTAGTTCTTAGTTAACCCCAATAGGTTCTATAGTGTTGTTAGTGATTGCATTAAGTGTTGCCTTCAAATTTCATATGTGGATCAGGTTTGTTATGTAAAGGAATACAAGGAAAAAATCTAAAATGTTCACACTGGTATTATAGTATTTTACAGATGCACTATGTATGTTCATTGCTAAAAAAAATACACTGAAAAACATTTATTCTTAGTGTGAGTGAGCTTGCCTTTCTGCAGATCTGAACTTGGCCTTGTGGCATCACCTGTTTGTCTCAATAGAGATTAAGCATTCCAGGCAAAGCAATAACATCCCATGGAGACAAGTGGCTGGTCTTCCACCAGAAAAGTTACATTGTGTATCACTGATTGAAAATTAATACTGTTTATTTATTTTTATTACTTTTTTCAAAGCATTTATTTTATTAATGATTATGAATGATACATTTACACATTAACTACATTTTACCAGACTGATCCTGATACATAGTGGGCAACCTTCCATGGAATCACACACCTTCTCCTGCCTGTGTTTCCTGTAACATTGTGGTTAAGAGTAGAACAATCTCAGTTCACTGTTTTGTTGATCTAATCTACCTCCAGACTTCAAAATGAATGATTTCTCCTCGTTGTTTTTCACTGAGTAAACAACCAGCATGAGTCAGGGAGGGCATTTAGTCCAGTTAGATTGTGGATAAGGGCGCCCCCTGCTGTCAATCAGGGAAACATAATGACAGATAAATACCCTAGCACTGATCAAGAGCACAGTGGATGTACTATGAAAAATGGATGAATCATTGTAGTGTTATCATATGACGTATTTCTTGATTTATTGTAAAGAAGAACCACACTATATGCAAAAAAGATAATAATTTCTATTTTTAATCTCTAGAAGATTATTTTACTTGCATGATTCTAATTATCCATTCATAACTAATATTATAATTGTTGTTATAAATAGTAAGATATTGCCAATATTTTATAACTTCTCTAAATTTTTGATAGCTTTTCAAGTTCAATTCAGAGCAATTAAGCAATTCAGAAACTGGTTATAAGCCCTGGTTCTATTTTTGTCTTTCCTTTGATAACTCTATCAACACTTTCACCTTTGTGGTTTTCCTCACACCTCCACTTGTCTGGGATTAACACTGAAGTCACTGTATTGGCTTTTTCCAATCTGATAGCACCTTTCCTTCACAAGGTTATAAAAATCACTGTATAAGTCATATTTGTTGAATTATGTTATGATTTTGTCTTTTAGGACCTTCTATCGCTTTGAGGCAGTGTGGGACAGCTCCCTTCACAACTCCCTCCTCCTAAATAGAGTGACACCATATGGAGAGAAAATCTATATGACACTTTCAGCCTATCTGGAGGCAAGGGACTCTTCTATGTTTTTCTAGCTGAAAAAACACCTCATAATTGTGTGCATATTTACTGACTATAGTGTCTCTGCCCACAGCTCGACCACTGTATTCAACCAGCAATCATCACCAAAGATATCTGCATGGTCTTCTACTCCAGAGACGCAAAGATCTCCCCTCCACGGTCACTCCGAAATCTGTTTGGAAGTGGGTACTCAAAAACTCCGGACTGGTAAGAATAAAATATCCATTTGTGTTTTTGTAATATTAAAATGTATGTGTATCAATTAAAGTTCATTATGTATATTACAGCAACAGAGTGACTGGCATCTATGAGCTGAGCTTGTGTAAAATGTCTGACACAGGAAGTCCTGGTGAGTTCTCCAAAAATGTTTACTTTGAATATATTTGTATATCAGATAATAGGAAACCTTATATCAGTGTTTCTTCCACATATTGTATGCGTCTTCATTTGGTTTAATCATTATAATTTAGAAGTACTGTATTAATGCTTTATTCATTTAGACAATGCTTAGCCCTGGCTTTGGTTGGATGTAGAACTGGTGGTACTTAGATTTTATCTTATTATTTTGGTGGGACTTGGTAGGATAAGTTTGAGAGACTGCTTTATATAATTTCTAACCATTTTTGTGTTGGTGAGCAGGGATGCAGCGCAGACGGAGAAAGGTTCTGGACACTTCTGTGGCATATGTCCGAGGAGAGGAGAATCTGGCTGGGTGGAGGCCCAGAGGAGATAGCTTGATCCTGGAGCACCAGTGGGAGCTGGAGAAGATGGAGCAGTTACATGAGGTATATTGTCAACACTTAAAAGTGTATGTAACTATTACAATGGATGATACTGCTTTACTCCATGGAGACGTAATTACTGTCCCTGTAATATTCTGCAGAATGGCATTAAACTCATCTCTGTTTTAGTTGCTCAATTACAGGTTTGATCACTCAAAAATACCTTGAAAAACCTGTGTGTGGTTGCCAGATCTCTGACTTTACCTGGTGTAGTCACCAGCTTGTCTCCAGGAAGTTACGGTAGTTAAATTTCATTCTGTGGAAAATTGCAGGCAACACAATAAACTCTCCATGTAGACAAGCAGGTGGTGTCCCATTCACCAGCAAAGTTGTTAAAATGACCATAGTGCATGGCATTAGTGCATCATTTGATTTTACACTGTTTATTTCTTCGAATATCATCTTTGATCTCATTGTTTCTAGGTGGAAAAGACTCGTCACCTGCTCCTCCTCAGGGAGAAACTGGGTGATGCAGCTCCAATGGGACCAGCCCCGACCACAAAGTCCCTGAGCGACCTGTCACCCAGCATGAGCTCGGGGACCCTCTCCACGTCCACCTCTATTTCCTCTCAGATCTCCAGCACTACCTTCGAGAGCGCCATCACCCCCAGCGAGAGCAGCGGCTATGACTCTGCTGATATTGAGAGCTTGGTGGATCGTGAGAAGGAGCTGGCTACCAAGGTACCTCACTTAGACTATAATACTTGGAATTAAATCATAGAGAAAGTAATGTTTAAGTCTTAAAAATGTTGAAAACAGAACTATTATTTTAAATGGTTTGAAACGGTTCAAATTTATTCCTAGCATCCTAAATATTGACTGTCATGAGTTTATAAGTGCCAGAGCACAGTTTTTTCATCATGGTAATGCTAACAAACATGCATGCTAACATTGGACTTCTTGAGGATAAAACACTTTACAACTTGTCAACAATCGCATAACTTACCTACAACTTATGGCCCGCGTATGCAGGACGCATAAACATACGCTGATGTACTTCGAGAAATTTTGAGCATGCTCAAAATTTTTCGGCGACCTTGCTGTATGTCACCATATGCCAGCGTGCTTCAGCGTGCTCATAACTTAAACAATACCTACCTAGAACTTATCCGACGTACGGCAGCGTATTTGCCAAATTTTTCATACGTCGGCATACGCTGGCTATATCGTTAAGGTGGTTTTAGACAGCACACAGTGGTTTCAGTTCTACCCTAGAGTTGTAGTACATTTTGCTCAAATATGTGCAAGTAACTGGATAGAGCCACATGAAATGTATAACAAATTTTGTTGTTGTTGTGCTGTAGTGCCTGCGCCTCATGACTCACACCTTTAACAGTGAATACAACCAAGTGGTCAACAGCATCAGTGACTGCAAGGTAAAAAAAAAACAATATATCAGCTTGTCTTAACTTTGCATAGAAAAGTAATGATATCAAAGTAATATTTGCAACATGGTGCTATATCTTCACAAAATAAACAGTATTTCAGTGTTTCCACTAAGCATAAAAACCCAAAAGTAATACATTTCCTCTCTTTATATCAGCTCTCGGATCTCTCCCCACTTGGACGGGACCCTTCAGTGACCAGCCTGAGCAGTGCCACCCTCACCCCTTCCTCTACCTGCCCGTCCCTGGCTGACTCTCGCTGTAGCTCCATGGACCAGAAGTAAGGCATTCATATTTTTACTATCACAATGAAGCCATAACAAGCCAATTAGTTTACAACTATGGTAATGATGTGTGCGTTATTCTTGTAGGACCCCAGAAAATAGCTCCAGAGCCACCAGCCCCTCCTGCTCAGATTATGAAAACTTCCCGATGGTTCCTACTTTGGAGATGTCAATTTTGGCTCGGGCTGGAAAGCACGAGTTCCTCAACCTGGTGCCTGATATAGAAGAGATGAGGCCGGGGTATGTCTGACTGTGGATCTTAGCTGCCAACTGCACTTTATTTTGTCTGTGCAGGTTTTCATATTGATTTGAAGTAATGAAATTGTATGCTAGCGCTGTGCAATAAATCACAATCGAATTGAAATTGGATTTTGAGTTTACAATTATCAAATTAAAAAGGCTGAAATTATGTAGATAGAATTCTGCGACAAAGAACAAAATCTTAATTTTTTAAGTTATAGAAATTAAATTCAGTGTATTTTTATATTAGTTTATCAGTTCATGTTTCAATTTTCTCTCAGATCTTACTGCTGTAGTTGTTTACAATGTGCATTTCAAACAGAATCCTACTATTAAAACATAAATTGCAAAATATTTTGCAACTGCAACTCTTGTCAGAAAAAAGCAATAAATTTTTTTACCAAAATCATGCAGCCCTATTGTCTGCCCTGGACTTAAAAGTAAACCATATAGTAATAATCATTGTTTTTTTCTTCTCTTGCTCAGATCTGTAGTGTCCAAGAAGGGTTTCCTAAGCTTCATGGAGCCACGTTCTAACTCGTGGGTAAAGCACTTTGTGGTGGTGCGTCGGCCGTATGTGTTCATCTACAACAGTGACAAGGACCCAGTGGAGAGAGGGGTCCTGAACCTGTCCACAGCCCAAGTGGAGTACAGCGAAGACCAGCAGGCCATGCTCAAGGTAAAGAGGCACACATTACACACATTACAACAGTAAACGTGTAATATATTTTGAAATAATTATGAAAATGAATAAATAAATCCTTTGTTCAAATGACAAAAATGCTATTAGTGAATTGATTCAGTGAAGACACAATATACATATACTGCATGTATATATTAGTACATAATACATAAAATACTGTAGTTCAAATGTAGGCCTACTATAAAGGAAAACAATGAAATGCACACTCAATTATGAATGGGATGTAGCAAAGGCAATAAAATACTATTTGATTTCTTTCAGACTCCCAACACATTTGCAGTGTGCACCAAACACAGAGGGATCCTGCTGCAGGCCAACAATGAGAAGGACATGAATGACTGGTTGTATGCGTTTAACCCATTGCTGGCAGGAACAATACGGTAAATATATATTTTTAGATTTTACATTGTTTTATTATAAAGTCTATTATAATGCAAAATCTTCTCATTTCTACAGGTCGAAGCTGGCCCGGCGGCGCAGTGGCCTCCCCAAGAACTAAGGCACGCAGGGAACAGTTCACTCTTCTGAAGCCTTTGAACTTACAAGTGTTACCACTTTACTAATCATTGTGAATCTTGACGGTTTCTCTTGTCAGTAGACTTGTGGCTTAAGTCTCCTTTCATGCGACAGTTTCATGTCCCTCCCTCCAGCTCCTCCTCCCGCTCTGTGTTCTGTTTCTGACGATGTTTGGGTTGAGTTTGTTCAGCTTCGTTGTCATTCCCAAACCCCTGACTAGTAGCATGTTGTAATAGTCGACTTGTGTGTGCACGATCCTTCAGAAGCTGTTCTTTCTGGCCATCAACTTTGAGTTTGCCAATCACATGTACAAATCGTCTATCAGTGTTATCTGTAGTTAATTTATCTTTTGTACATTTAAGAGCCCAAACATAACTGCAGAAGTCCTCAGGAGAAGACCCTGTTTGCTTACGCACCAAGACCTAGGGAAAATATTGAGTTCTAGTTTACTACTGCAGAAAGAAAGACTACATCCACAATTGCTGCTAATGTCTTAATGATCAGATCTGTATCTCCTCATGTAGTACAAACAAAATTAACTAATATAGTTTCAAATCAGAGGTTTATGGGCATTCTTTATTGTCCATTGTAACCTCTCCTCCTCTATCTGTGCGCATAGAGCCAACCTCAGTAGTGCTGTCAGTCAGTGAGTTCATGCATTTGCAACTTCATGCATTAGTGTTTGTACAATGCGCGCCAACTGCAGAAACATGCAAAAAATACTATTTGTATCAAGATATTTGTTATTTGTTGCAGCTTTTCTGCCATTTTAAGTCAAATAAAGATTAAAAACAGGGTTCGGAGGAGATGAGGAGGAGGACAGATCGACTTGAGAGATACTTGTACATACAGTAATTTCTGAAGTAGTGTGAAGTAGTCGCTTTAATAATGTAAGACATTCCTCCCAGCTTAAAAAATTACAAATTCCTTTTCTAACATCAATGACTTGTGATTACAGCGACAAAATATACCAGAATGAAGGAAAGCTATTTGGTCTTAAAGTTAGTACTGATGACGCTGCTAGTTTGCATCCTGCGGGACAGATCTGTATAGTACATTTTGAAGTAGTGCGGAAGCACGCGACTGCTTTGTCCTCACTTGTGAATTTTAACCATTCATCATTCTGATTTGATTATCGCTGTTTCTGTATCATGTTATTAGTGAAGATTTCTATATGGGACATAAGAGAGGGCATTTATTTCTGTATAATTTCTAACTAGCTGTGATGGTGTTTAACCTTATTTTGCACATTAACACTTATCTATAGCAAGAATAGGTCAATAATGGTAAAAATGGAGTATCAGGAACTTTTGAGAGCTTTTAACAAGGCTACACTGGATAGCTGTTTATTGAAGGAAAAAAGAAGATATGTTTTAAGGGACAAGCTGTTCTCAAAGTTTTTATTTAACTGAGGTGAAAATGTTTGCTCTTGCAATTTGAAGTCTAACCCACTGGTCCCTCTGTTTCTCAGTTAGGTTGAGCAATGATTGGTACAAGATGGCGTTATGAAACTCTGGCCAGCCAACCAGCAGTATGTCATCTGTACAAATGATAGTCAGAATGAAGAAGCAGATGGGCTTTTTAGTGGGCAACACTTTTTACTTGTTACAACTCACATAAACATTTAAAATTGCACAGAAATGGTTGGGACATCTTCACAAAATAAAGAGAGAATTGGCAGTATGGGGTTTTAAATGCAAAAGACATTAAAGGAAGAGTTGGTTAAGCTAACATACTTATACAAACCTTTTAATAAGGCACATTTACACTAATTAATAACCACTGCACCACATTTGAGTGACTGAGTGAAAATTCCACTATTAGAATACACTGTGCATCCTTAGGTCTGCCAGCCTGTTGGACACATAGACAATTCACTTCTATGCACTGATACTTAAAACTGTACCTCGGAATTAAGGTTACTACTTAGAGCAAAGATTTTCACTCTTATCTATCAGAGGTGTATAATTTTGAACTGTGTATTTATTGTTTTGCAATGTACATATTAGTTTGCAGCTCTTTGCACAATAAGGAAAGGTTCAACTAACTGATCATACATGAAGTGGTTACGTTGTTCTGCTCGGATTGAACCAAAAGAAAGCATGAATGTATTGAAAATATAAAATGGTTAAAAAGTGAACAAAGATGTGACCCGCTGTGTATCTTATGAAGACAGCCAGGTGACATTAGTGCTTCCTTTTGGACAGAATGTGGTTAAAATGATGGTTTAAATGAAATTCTATAAAGGAAATGCATATTCATTCATGCACACAGCCACTAAAAGGTTGATTTTATTTTTTCTAATATCAGGGATAACACATAGTAGCTAGTGATAGTGCTTTCTTCACCTAACACTTTTCCGTTGATGCCTTTTGATCAAAACTAGCCATGGATTAATATTTCGTTTACCCCGATAATTAAAATAACTTCACCAAATGAACAAAAACATTAACACTGTACATTATTTATCAGACTGGTTTCATTTTCATACTTATTTTGTAAATATCTGTGTTGTATGGAGCTTGAATTCAAATGTAAATATGTTTTCTGTATTTGTAATAATTATAATCCATTCGCTGTATAGCATAGATGTGTCATGCAGATATCCTAATTCTGTGTATGGTAATCTTGCACCATTGAACTGTTTAGTGAATGAGGCAACAATAAAAGTGCAAACTGTGCATTAGCAGAACTATTGATCGCTCAATGAGTTTTCTCTTGAAATGAAAATGTGTTTTCTATGTCTTTTGGTTAACATTGAATATTTTTAAAAACATAGTTTTGTTGAATTTGCCACATAATTTGCCCTTATGAATGAGTGGGTGGTTCTTAATGTTAGATTAATACTTTCTGCTGAAACTCAGACTTAACTTCAGAGTGTTCAAATGTAATAAGCATATAATGAAGGAATGAAAGCTCTAAATTTACATATCTTATTTCACAAATGGAAGACGGTGTTTGGCCTTCCCTTGCTCCCTCAAACAGTGCAGTTTGAGTTGGTACTAAACCAGCTTTAAAAATTAAGAGAAATGTGCCTCCAGTTAAAAAATAAAATTGAATACAGAGCTGCAGTATGGTATTAAATGTATCTAACTATTACCACCTCTCCACAAATCTTACCTGTAACTTGGCCTGGTAGTGTCGGTGTTTCCAAATTTACTGCCATATGCTGGAACATGTTACACAGCACACCTTTTACAAATATTAATCCTCTGCCAAGAAAAGTGCATCTTTAAATTGCATTTGTC
Source organism: Boleophthalmus pectinirostris (assembly GCF_026225935.1). Lineage (NCBI taxonomy): Eukaryota > Metazoa > Chordata > Actinopteri > Gobiiformes > Gobiidae > Boleophthalmus > Boleophthalmus pectinirostris. The sequence continues at coordinate 27,808,324 of NW_026571515.1, forward strand.
TCGATTTGGATGCAGAGGACAGGACAAGATGGAGGGTGATCTGGGAAGAAACAGCCAAAAAGAAAGAAAATTGTTGAAAAAATTGTTTATTAAATTTTAAAATATTTTAACCATTAAATGATAAAATGAATGACGCATTTTCTGGGGGGCGTGTGTTGTGCAATAAGATTGACAGCTGGAATAGCCAATAGCAAACTGCATACGTCTGCTCAGTATTTTGGACCAATCAGAGCGCAGAATCAGTGTCGCTTCAGTTCACGGGCTGTCCTCTGATTGGGTGGTCTGTGTACGTCGGCGGAGTCAGGTTTGCCTCAGTTCAAGGAAGTGAAATCCACCGAGGAGCAGGGACAGAGCAGTGCTCACTTCAACTCTCCGCTGTCAACTGCAGACTTCTGGGACACCTCTCCTCCGAGCACTATGGCACAGTACGTCTTCTTACCCACCATACAGACACTAGGGTAGAGGCTAAATTGTAGCCATTGATGCTAGATTATATGTTATTTTCAGTATATTCTTTGTTCACTATGTAACTGTTATGTACGGATTAAAGTTGTTAGCTTGTTAGCCTAGCCATGCAGGTTCAATGAAGACTTGACAGCAGCCAAACAAGTTCTTTCGTTAATATTTAGTGACTCCTGCTTTTGTGTCCTCTGTGAAGTCTTGTAGCCTTTTGCTTATTTGGTTGGTAATAATGTAAAGTCACTCTATTCCAATTTTATTGAGAATACAGTAAATAATGAAATCAGTGTCCATTACCAATTTAATATATCATGAATTTGGATGGAGTTGACAATAGACTTTAGTGACATGTCATCATGCCCGTTTCTTTACAGAGCAGACATTGCCTTGATTGGTTTGGCTGTCATGGGTCAAAACCTCATCATGAACATGAATGACCATGGTTTTGTGGTAAGCGCATATGTCTGCCCTTATTTTAAATGTTTATCACCTTTTAAACAATTTAGATAATGCCCTTTTGGTTCAACAGGTGTGTGCCTACAACCGAACAGTGTCCAAGGTGCATGATTTCCTAAAGAACGAAGCCAAAGGCTCTAAGGTTATCGGGGCAGAGTCGCTAGAGGACATGGTGTCAAAGCTGAAAAAGCCCAGGAGGATCATCCTGCTGGTCAAGGCTGGACAGGCCGTGGATGACTTCATTGACAAACTGGTGGGTTGTGGTCAACATTGACTTCTCAACAGTGAGATAGCTTTTTATGAAGTTATTCTGAAATTGCAACAGTAATCTTGAATATTCTGTGACAACCGCTGCTTCATAATTATAAACATTAAAATTATATGTTTTGCTTTGTTTTACATAAGGTCCCTCTCCTTGAACCTGGAGATATTATCATCGATGGTGGCAACTCAGAATACAGAGACACAACTGTAAGTCACCAGGACACTAGTATTTCTCAGTAATTCATACTTAAAGCTTCAAATGCAACTTTTTCCCCTCCAGCGGCGGTGTAAAAGTTTAAAGGAGAAGAATCTGCTGTTTGTCGGTAGTGGAGTTAGTGGTGGAGAAGAGGGTGCACGGTTTGGTCCATCCCTGATGCCAGGTGGACACAAAGAGGCTTGGTAAACCTAACTACTACTTTATTAAGTGCAAACTCCACACATAAAACTGAACAAAGCATAATTCTCATCAGAAACTTTCTTTTAGGCCGCATATAAAAGATATTTTTCAAAGTATTGCAGCCAAGGTCGGCACAGGGGAACCATGTTGTGACTGGGTGAGTGTTTTCTTTGCCACCTTGACATAGTTCTAGCTGGGAATCTGGCAATGAAATGCACAAGTGTAATCATACATGCTGCTATTGATATCCTTTTTATTTGCCCCATGTATTCTATGTGCTTATTTTCTTAGGTTGGGGATGAAGGTGCAGGGCATTTTGTGAAAATGGTGCACAATGGTATTGAATATGGAGACATGCAGCTAATCTGTGAGGCCTATCATCTGATGAAAGATGTTTTGGGCATGGACCATGATGAGATGGCACAGGTGAGGCTTGTATCTATTATGACATTGTCTACATAAAGTATTGACAAAAACATTAAGGAAATATCTACTTCTCTTTTGTTAGGCTTTCGACAGCTGGAACAAAACCGAACTTGACTCCTTCCTCATTGAGATCACAGCTAACATCCTCAAATACAGAGACTCAGATGGGACACACCTCCTGCCTAAGATCCGCGACAGTGCAGGACAAAAGGGCACAGGGAAATGGACAGCTATTTCAGCTTTGGAGTACGGCACACCTGTTACTCTGATTGGTAAGAGGAAATTTTATCAAGTTTCAGATGACATGAGCATTCTATAGATGTGTTTTGGTGAGATAGGGCAGATATGGTGTCTGTGGTAAATAAGCAGATTTATGGTGTGGTCATATAGGTCTAGTGACATTAAGGTTACAACATTTTTGGATATTTGTTAAAAAACATCACATAATCCAACCATAAATACTACCTCATCATGTGACATCATCACCTTAAACACACCCTAAAGCTTTAAACAAGGAAGTATCTAAGAAGTATCTAAAGTGGGTGCTTTCTGAACTCATTTGTCACTGTGACACAACGAAAAGTTGCTTTACTGCTGGTGTAGGATTTCACCATGATGTCAGTATGGAGCAGAAGGCGTGAATTGGTTGTAGTTGTTGTGACTGTCCATAAGGAGATTGAGGGCTTTAGTGCAGGCCTGCTCATCTGAGGTGACATAATGGGGATTTGTGAGGCTCTCAAGCACTGCTCTCTGACTCCTTCATAAAAAAGTATTCAGTGGAACTTTGAGTAATGCAGGAGAGAAGCAACAACAGTACAGCTTTGGGATGATGGCTGCCCCCTTATTATAAGGGTCTCCTTTCTCTATTTTGTTTTGATAATTTTGTGAATTTAAACTCTTTTATCATTACATAAAATAGTCATTTCAGTTGTCGATTTTTAATTTAATTGCTTTCAACGTCTTTTTAAAAAATCATAATTAATTGAACATGCTCCTCAACTGTCATAGCATACCATTACCATTACTAAAGCAATTATATGAAACTACTGGTACAACCCTATCAACCATATTAGTCAGTACCTACCTATATTATATTATATTAAAAGAGGTTAGTTGAAAAACACTGAAAATATTTTGCCTGATAAATTGCATTTAAACCAGGTTTTAGATATTGTAGGACAGGCACTTTGTCCCTGTCTGAGCTGGAGCTCCTCTTTTGTCTGTCATATCACTGTAGTACAAAAGGGCTCATTGTGAGAGCTGAGCCAGTAGTGAAGCACATGTGATTAAAGCCAATGGGGCTAGAAAGACCACACCAATGTTGTTCAATGGACACTTTTTCCTTTGCCTGCACAAATTTAGCAAGTCATGCCTACTCATCAGGTTTTACATTAATTAAATATTAAATTGTAAACTTATGCAGTCATAAGATAAGTACTTTTACAAATGTATTGAAAAATGCTGAGTCATTGTGTAGCTTTTGAGTGTTTTGTTTGCTTTGTGTATTAGTTCATTATTTACCTTTTATACTGGGAACATCTTGTGCTGAATGTCTTAGCAGAGCTGCGAGAATTATCTCAGTCAATTCTAAATTTATTTTCTAATAATTTTTAAGTATTTTAAGGTCCTCTGCAAACACAAATATTTCATCATGGGACCACATTATGAAATCTGATTTATTTTAAAACATGTTGAAATGTGTTATTCTTGTAGTACTTAACAGTTTTCAATCTTCTGTCATATTTACCACTCTTTTGTGGACCTTCAAACTTGCAGTCTTTATAGTCTCTGCACATTAGTTTATAGTAACTTCAGTTTGTGATTGGTCTAGAGATTTCATTCTTTGTAACATGACTTGTGTTTACAGATTAATATTATAAATGTAAAATAAGAATGGATCTATTTTAACATTCTTAGACCTGTGTGAAATGTGCCCTATGGACTGAATCTTAATTTTTAACTGCAGTACTGGTTACCATGAGAATTAAAATGTGACTTAAAAATTGTTAAATCCTTGAATGCACAAAGATATAAGAGACCATAGTGTTACAGTTAAAGTCTGACAGTCCATCCTCTTATAAGGCAGGTTGATTTGTTAATCATTTTGACAGTGACATCTGTAGAGATCTAACCAGGTTAACGGCGAGCTCCATGTCTCTGTCTGTGTGTGTGTCCCAGGGGAGGCTGTCTTTGCCAGATGTCTGTCCTCTCTGAAGGATGAGCGAGTAGAGGCCAGTCGCAGCCTCTCCGGGCCACAAGGGGTCAAGTTCAGTGGAAACAAGGCTGCTTTCCTCGAGGACATTAGAAAGGTAAATGGTAAAACGTTAAACCACAATGTTAATACACTATTTTATAAGCATAGGTTACTGAAACAGATGCACACTTGGCAATTGTTCAAGGCTCATATTGGTTACTGTTGTTTTCTAACTTTAGCTCTCTACAGATATTTGCTGGTAGCTGATTGACCAAATCCTCTTGTTAATGCATTTTTCCTTGGCATACTTCATAGTTGTATTTTTTTAAATAATTGCATGTAATTTGTGTGCTATGTGATATGATAACATTAATAATAAATATTAGATCTACGGGTTAATTTTTACTGGATAGAAGTAATCATGATGTCATTTTACTGTAAGATTTGTGTGTCATTGTATATTTTCTAATAAAGCATGTATACATAGCTATAATGCCACTTTCTTAAACTCTTATTTAGCAGTAATTCCTCAACTGTCTGTGAGTGTGTATTTGTTGGCATTGGTTTTATTATTGTTTTACACTTAATTATAACCATTCCCAATCACCATTTTATTTCATGTTTAGGCCCTCTACGCCTCCAAAATCATCTCATACGCACAGGGCTTCATGTTGCTCAGGCAGGCCGCCAAAGAATTCGGCTGGTCCCTGAACTATGGAGCCATTGCCCTCATGTGGAGAGGAGGCTGCATCATCCGCAGGTACAGTTCACATCAGTTTGCCTCACTTCAGCTTCATTTATGTCGACACTGATGGTGAAACAATGGTCTGGTCTTTTGTCAAGTTACTTTTATTGAAATGGTGCACTTAAGGAAGTAAGACTCTGTTGTAATTCTGGACTTCTCTCTGTGTTTCTGCATTCCTTTGTATGAGTGGGCGATATGCCAAAAGAATGACTATTTTCTTAGAGCCTGGATCTGATTTTGTCATGTTTGATGTGCATTTAGTATCCTCATATTGACTTAAAGAGGCAACTAAAGGGACCTGTTCTTATATATACCCGAAATAATTCAGGCAGAATTTGAAATCTGATTTTCCTCTATGTAGAGCTAGTTTATACTTAAAATTAGAGTAGAGCACACAGAGGCCAAAGTATAGAGCCTCAGCTTCACAAAGAGTCCAGCCATTTGTTTGTGCTTCAGAAGGATTCAGGAACAGATTCAGTTTGAAGGGAGAGAATAATTTTAGTTACATTTTTGGAAAATCAGGCTGGAATGCAAAAGGGTTTAAATCCTCTCTTTCAAAGCATGACAGAGGCAGAGCAATAGGAGAAAGTGGGTGGATAAATGTTGTACAAAATAAATAACGTGGCATCATAACAATTTTATCCCTTATTTTTTATAAACATTGAGGAAAACATGATGGGCACTGTTAATTTGCCTTGTATCTCAATACAATATGAGCATTGCTGTTTACTTAGTTGTTAACATTGTTATTTTGTGGGAAATGGCTTCTGGTCTGTCCAGTGTGTTTTTGGGTAAAATCAAAGAGGCGTTCGACAGAGACTCAGACCTGCAGAACCTGCTGCTGGACTCCTTCTTCAGTAATGCTGTTCAAGACTGTCAGGTAAGAGGAACAAGGAAGTGACTACACAAAGTGGCTATACAAGTGCAACAGCTGCAATGACAAAACCTGGAATCATTTTGCAACTACTAGACAACTAGAAGAGAGGAAATGTTAGCACTGTTGTTAACAATGGGTGTTCACTACTGATTATTTACAATTTTATTATTGCAATTGTAAGCATAAAGACATTGCATTACAGATATAATATTGTACCATTCAACTTTTTGCTCAATATTAAATTGAGGAAAAAACATTTTTCATGAGTACATTGAAACTATCTTGTACATTTATTGTATTAGTGTATTTAACTGTACTTTATAAGCCTATAAGTAATTTACAACACACCTCAAGAGCCCTATCCAGACAAGGTCCAAATGTGTTGCATTTTGGGAAACCAAAGCAAAAGGAAAAATATTTGTTATAAAAATCCTAACCTAAATACTAAACTAAACTGTGTGAAATGTCTGTTTAGGAGTCTTGGCGTCGAACAGTCAGCACCGGAGTCCAGCATGGGATCCCAATGCCCTGCTTCACCACAGCTCTGTCCTTTTACGACGGCTACAGACATGACATGCTGCCAGCCAACCTCCTCCAGGTACAACTCCACTCACTCACTGCAGTCTACCAGGGGGAACAAAGGATTTTGGAGATTAGATAAGCATTTTCTTAAATCAGATCACAGTGCATTTTATTTAACAAATCCAAGAATATTAACATTTGAGAGAAGCTTGAAAAATTAACAATACGAAATTAATGCAGGAATCACATGCATTACAGATCACATTTGTCTGGTTGGGTTGGCTGGTTAATAGCCTATATTGAGACAGGTTATTTAGTCGATAGCAGCCTTAGGATTCAGTTTGCAATGTAGACTCTGATGCAATTAATCTTGTAGCTAGACCACGGCACATATGGCCCTGACTGAGAGGAAGTTTATCTGATTAGAACAATCACGTGACGTTGTTTTTTTTTTGGACTCCAATACCCTTTCTGTTTTTTTTAATTTTTGTTATTTTGTTATAGTGTTTCTTTATTTAATTGGTAATATTTTGGCTTATAGGCCCAGAGAGATTACTTCGGCGCTCACACGTATGAACTACTGTCAAACCCAGGACATTTCATCCATACAAACTGGACGGGTCATGGTGGAAACGTGTCCTCTTCATCCTACAACGCCTAAGGACAAAACCTGCAAATCAAATTTTACACAAAGAAGAACGATTTTACATTCCAACAAAACTCAGTATTTAAGTTTGAAATTAACATATTAATACAACTTTTTATCCACTTCAGTGATGTGTTACTGTAGTCTTATTTATCAGTAATCATAGTACTTGTCCTTCCCAGTGTTTATGTTCATAGCAGCTGATTATATGACTGGATAGGGGGCAGTAGACAGTTGCTTTGTGTGCTGATTGCTATAAATAGAGGCTAGTGTTGACCAGTCATATTGGGCCCAGCATTCAGTGTTAGCACTGGATTAAAGCAGCTCGTTGCACTGTACTGTATTAGGCTAAATAAAGATTTCAATCCCTTTATAATTAGCTTGTATGGTCCTTTCTCGTGAGGCGCAGTGAACAGGATTGATGTGTGTAGCACTAAAAAAAGCCGCAAGTGGTTTAAGAAGTTGTCTGGTTCATGTTGACACTCATGTTGACATAAGTTTAAAATAGAAATGGCAAATGTAACTTCAACTATATAAACCTTTTAATAATAACAATAATAGCACCAAAGCAATTTCCGATGCATTATTCATTCACTCCATGCCTTCTACCTCATTTAGGTCATGCAGTCTTTGATTAAAGGTCCTATATTAACCACTATTCACTCCTGTGAACTTTTAACAATGCTATAATGTTATCTTCTCAAAACATACCTGCAGGTGTTTTGTGTCATTCACGTTTGAGTAACCGTTTATTATTGGTCTGTCTACATCTCCAAAGCTTAGAATGCTCTTTTCCACCTTGTGATGTCATGAAGTGGTAGTTTTAAAGTTAACAGCTACCTTTTACTTTTTGTTGAGTAGAGACTGGCAATTCCAGGGCTGAAATTGTCCAAATGTCTCTAATGAAGGTATGTAGTTTAAATATAGTGGTGCACTTCATGTATTAGCGCATGATATAACAAGGTGAAACAGTCTAAATATGCAGGATTTGTGTATTAAACATGTGTGAATGAAACAAAACACAACTCCAGGTATGCATTTAAGGAGGAAACAGCATTATAACATAGGTGAGAAAATAGTGTGCTATTAAACGGCCTGTCAATTGTGGCAGATTAAGCAGACAAGCTTGAATAAAAACTCACTTTATTTAGTGACATATAAAAATGTCTATCCAATAGATCCATTTGACACAAATATAAAATCTTCACTACAAATGTATAAACCTTTTAAGACAGTTCACATTACTTTACAATATTCACTTATTGGTGATGAGATGTTGACCACTAGATGGCACTAGCATCCAAAGAGCAACTTCACAAAATACGCAGTGAGTCAGGGTAATAATAATTCTAGACTTTTTCATTAATTTGAATTATGACATGCAGCCTAATTCATTTAAAACTGAAGTTGTAATATATAATAGATCAGCCATTTGGTAAAAAAATAAAATAATACACAGTATACACTATATAATAACAACAATCCAATATTCTATATACTAATTTGGTTGTTACTAATGTGAACAATGACTACCTGACAGGAGCGTGCTACATCTGCACCTGCCAACAGTTGAAAAAGGCCTCTGCACCTGTGACCCACACCCGTTAAGGGGTTGACTGTGTTTACTCAGATCCTCACTGTATTACTGTCCTGGGACACTTCAAAGATCCCACTATAAAAGCTTTGATTCTGAGAGCAGCACCATATTTCACAATGAGCCATTCAGATACAAAGCTGTCAGTTTACATTATCAACCTTACATGACAAAAGGCTGTGTGCTAATGTGGAGCTAGTTTATCTTTCTGTGCTTTGAAGAGGCTGACTGGAACAATGCAACAGATAGTTGGTAAGATATCCTACTAAGAAAGCACTGCAAACTCACTGCCTCAGGACCATGTAGTTTTCAAGATACTAATGCAGATCCCAACAAAAAGTAGGGACAAATTGGTAAATGTTTAAAACCTTATCTTAATGATTTTACTGCACATTTGTTGTATAAAAATCAGTAGCTCCTATATTGTTTTGCACTAGTGGCATCTCAAAGCTTTTAACCCAAATATCTTGTATGATAAAATAGTCAAGAAACTGTGATACCCGTCAAAATCAATTTTAATTTTCCCTTTGATTCACAAACATAGAAAAGCATTCATGACGTGCTTCAAACACAAACTTTCAATGGGAACTTTTCAGACACTCGTCACATCAGCGCTCACCACGCTCCCAGTACTGTCTCCACACAAACATCATGTTCACAAAGGATGGTCACAGAGAGAATACAGTCAGGCACAGCACTCACAAATCAGACAGCAAGAGAATGCTAGCAAACTATACAAATACTCAAAGCACTTAACATTGCGCTGTTGTTAAGAATTTCAAACAATGTGAAAAAGCTGTCGTCCTGGTGATGGGCCACACATTCGTACTGGCTTGTTCCTCTCACACTCACAAAGCACAGGTCCGGTCTCTCGCAGGCAGCCATTTGTTGCTTAAAAAACAGACAGTCTTTCCACACGTGCTCTTTTCATTTGGCCCTCCGCTCGCACTCGCACTCTGTCCAACACCTACTCACTCAATGATCTCCAAAGTGACAGGGTTCTATTCCTGTCAAAGGGGAGAGGAAAAAGACAACACCCACCGTCTAACACAGTGTACGTGGAGGCGCTCTTTCACGACAAAGCGTTTGGGACGGAGGGGAAAGATACTGTGGTCGGACTGGGCTTCCTCCCAGGGGACTGGGAAAAGATGGTGAACTGCAGGTGTTTCCAGGAGATGTAAAAACATAAAACAAAAAAATGATCCAATCAACTGTATACAGATATATGATTACAACAAATTAGGCCCACATTATACAGGCTGGAGGGGGCTTAGATACTCGTGCATGTATATAAATATATACTTTGCATGCACAATCATCGCTGCCACAATTTTTCAAAAACAAAAGCTAGTCTGGCAGATCCCACTACAACTTTTCACTCATTCAATGTATGACTTAGTCATAAATAAATCATCTCATCTGTGTAACAAAATAAAAGGCAGTGTATTTTTAAATGATAGGAACTTAAGAAAGGTGCCCCCCAGCCTTGGCATACTTACCAGATTAGTCTACAAAAATAAAAAGGGTGATAGGTGCGCTCTATATTCCCCAGTTAGATGACTTGGACTCCATGGAGTTGAAGCCTGAGTTGAAGCTACCTCCAGATGGTGTGGTGCTGCCCCCAGTCCAGCCCAGGGAGGCCGAGGTGGGGCTGCTGTAGCTAGTGCTGGGGGTGGTGTAGGTCTGGTCTCGTGTGGTGGGGGCAGTGCCAGCTGTGGTGGTCAGGCTCTGTTGACTGGCCAACATACCCATCATGCCCCAGCTGCTCTGTAGAGCGGCCTGAGCAGCAGCCACCATTGCAGGGGGAAGACCCAGAGCCCCAAAATTTACCCCTCCACTCCCACCACCCATCCCACCGCGGTTATTGGCAAAGCCCTTATTGAATCCACCTGCCCCCCCAAAGCGCCCACGATCCATCATTTGCCTACTATTGTTGTGTTTGGGCTCAGCATTCGAGATGTGTACGCTGACTCCTTTGATGATCAAGTCCTCCCCACACAAGGCTTGCGCGACCTGGAATTAAATAACACATTCAACAATAAATGTCCAATCTATGAAGTAACTGAAGAGGTCATGACTATGGCCAAACCTGGTCATCTGCAAAAGTGACAAAGGCGAAAGCTCTGAACGGCTTTGGGATGAACACATCAGTGACTTCTCCATACTGCATGAAGTACTGCCTCAGGTCGTCAGGGCTCATATCCTCTGTGCAGCGGCCCACAAAGATTTTTCTACACCTTGTGGGCTCATCAGGAGAAGTCTAAAACAAACAGGGTTAATTAGTTTGAGAGTAATTTAAAAATGGAAATCATATAGATTGCAGTGTAACAAGCCAACCTTTGAGTTGGGCAGTTTGCAGTCACACCATCGCCCATCAATCATGTGTCGTTGAGAAATAACTTTAGTTTGTATTTCATAGTCAGTGAACCGGACAAAGCCAAACCCCTTTGAATTTCCAGTGGCTGTGTCTCTCTTTACCTTTAAAAAAAAAAAAAAAAAAAAAGTCACAAAGGGAGGTTGTTACCCTTTAAAACATAATTACACTACACTTACCTGCACCATGATAACTTCTCCAAAGGTACTGAAATAGTCCTTTAAGTCTTGCTCTGTCGTCTTCCATGGCAACCCGAGCACAATGAGATCTGATGTCTTCTGAAAGCCTCTTTTGATTTTCACAGCCGACGCAGCATCTATTTCTTCCATCTTCCTTTTATTATCTGCAAAGAAAAGACTGGGATGAGTTCAATAATTAAAAAAAAAAAAAAAAAAACTCCAATATTCACAAAAACACACAAATTAATGCTGATGTCTAAAAGAGGACAACACTGACTTTTTGTATTTATTTTGACACTTTTGTCTTTTATTGTGGGGTTGAGTAAGGCACTGTTCCAATTAAGCATATATGTTACATTGTAAATTATGCTAATAAGTTAAGATAATGAATGTTTCTTCATCTCAGTTTCCTGCTGCCAGCTGCTGTGATAGTCTTGAGAGATTCTTTTTTTGTGCAACTTTATGACGCCTGTAGTATAGCATGTATGTACAGTATGTACTTTTGAATGAGCTCACCTTTGGGGTAGTTGACCACGTAGACCAGGTTACCCCAGTCACTCTCAGGCGCATGGAGGACGCCCTCCACCAGCCGGACCCCCCTCATGCACTGGGTCTCGGGGTTGCGGTACCGCAGCCCGCACGCCCCTGGGAACTGAGCGGCCACGGAGGACAGCAGCACCGTCCCGTCGTCTTCAGATGGGATCTCCATGGGCTCCTCGTTCTCGTCCTCGGCCACACGAATGTACATGTCGGCCATTTTTCTGCGGCTGAGTCCGAGCGGAACCAGCCCGAGTGATTAGAAAACACCACAATCAAACACGAGTGACGCTGCTAAAGCTAATCCTAAAACTAAATCAACTGAGTTGATTAGTTGATCAGTGTCAAATGTGAATTCAGGAGCAAATTACCGACTAATGAGTCCAGCACATACAAAAGTTAAAGCAGTCAAAAACTCTTAAAAATCAAACAAACTTGCTCCACAACAGCGTGCAAGAGTTTAGCCTGCTAACAGGCTAAAAACTCAAGACAGATTGTGCAATGAATGACTAGTAATTTTAACACTGCGCGTGGCGTCATCACTTACGAAAGCCCCGTTTTAGTCCACGATTTCAAGTCTAGCACTTACATACAAAAGAAAACGTGAAATACTTAATTTTTCTGCACAGATTTAACTCTAGACTGGCCACTTCGAACGCGTCCGCTAATCCTTTAACCCTGAAGCTAGCGTTTGAGCTAACAAAATGGCTGCTCACCTTTAGAGATGATGTCATCTGTTTGGGGAGCGCACCGGGCTTTGTGGGAGAACAAAACATTTCCTCTCATTCAATGGATAGAGTTTACTCAAATAAACATTCTGATCTGCAAATCAGGCACCCAATAGATCTCTATAATTTTTAAGTAATAATTTAATTAATTGGATTTAGTTGCGTGCAGTCAAACTTACAAAATCAAAATAAACTATACCAAGGCCTACTTTTTATTTTATTTTATTTTGGTACTGCATAGGCCTAAATACAACATTGGCTACTTCTCGGAGGTGTACCACTCAGTTGTTTCAAGGTAGACACTGGATAGTTTGCGCCCTCATGCAAATGAACGCTCATCTGGCTATTGCACATGCCTTAAGATCTTAATACTCACGAACTTCTGATGTTAACATCTCACACATGCAAGCACTTAGGGAAGATACTCTTTCTGAATATTTGGCACCTGCGTTTCACACTCTGGAGTGAACTCAGGTGTTCTGTTGTTCTTCAACAGATGACACCAGCCCCTCAGATACAAATAGGCCCACCTCACTGCAGTGAAGATTCTCCTTTGAACACATCATCATGAAGTCTACACTAAGAATAAATCTGAGAATTATGTGAGTAAAGAGTTCTTTAAAATAAAATATTATAGCCTGGATTTATCATTTCTAGTATTTGTTTTTTTGCAGGATGTTATTATGTTTTGTCTCTAAATCAGCTCTGGTCCCTCAGAAAGGGGAGCTGGTTGAGAGTACAGCAATATTACCAGGTAAGGCACATTCAAATATATATAATTATTGTGCATACACTGTAAGTTAATAATTACAAAATAGAGAGGATAATGAGGTGGAACTGAAAACACAGTTTTGTTGTTTCACAATGCAACACCACTGTTTCAAAAAGGTAATTTTCCAGAATGGGATGTTTTGTGTTTTTCCGAGTACATGGAGCTCAGTGTCACCGCTTTAGTTGTCAATGGGTTGGAAGTGTTGTTGTCCGGAGCCTTACAGATTGCTTTGATGAACTTATTTGATACAGCATGGTCTTTAGAGCAGTTCAACTCTCAAATCTCCACCTGTTGGTTCACTCTGTGTAAAGAAGCAGAAAGCAACTTCACTCTGAGGGTGAGCTACAGTGGATTTTGTTCTAGCAGCAGGTCAGTCAGTGTATCTCTTCTCTTCCTGTGCCTCTTTTGGTTGTCCTGCACAGATACTCATTTTTATCTGTTTATTTATTTATTTGAGGCAGTGTATATTAATGCATATCTGTAATTACAGTGTAAATAAAATGCTCCAGGCAGGTGACACAAAAGACTATTCCATTATTTAGTCGCTTTGACAGACAGCACAGTCTAAATGTGGCTTGCCTCTGTAGACCCCTGTGTCTCATCTCACTTATTTTAGAAAATGACCCATGAATTGTCTTAAGAGTGAGAATTACATAGAAAACATGGTTTTAAAAAAAATCTTGCAAAGAGATTGTAGTCAGGGATGTAACATATTTCAGTTATTCCTCTCTCTGTGAGTTACATGTCCCTCTTCTATACAATTTTAGATGGTCATCAAAACTCATTGCCATTTTGTGAGTTTTTCCTCTTCTGCATTAACATTTGATACATGCATTAGAATGAGCACTACTTTCTGACACTCACTCATCATAGTTTATGGTTAATAGAAATCTGTATTTTATTTTTATTTATTACAATGTATTTTACAATTATTATTCCTTGTTCTGCATTGTGTTTCCTGACAATGGCAAAGATTCAGTATTTGACCTACTCTTATAAACAACATTAAACCTGAGTTAACAAAATTTTTCAATTTCATTTCATAGTGGGAGGTGGGGGGTTGTTTTGGAGGTCTGGGCCTTTACACTTCAGTACCATATTAATGCTTTTCAGTTTTATGCTCCTTCGGCATGGAAGTTTTTACAACATGATTTGAAGTTAAAGGAGCTGGTCTCCTTAGAATCTTTTAAACAGATTTTAAAAAACAGAGATCTGGAATCCTCAGGGTGTAATTGTTTTAACTATCTTTGTATTGTGTTGATTGTTCTGTCATTCTGAATGTATTGTATGTATGTTTTTATATGTTTTGAAACTGTAGTTTTGTGGCCTCCAGGACTCTCTTGAAAAAGAGATTTTTAATCTCAATGAGACTGTTTCCTGTTTAAATAAAGGTTAAATAAAAAAATAAAAAAATAAATGCATCAACAGGTGACCAGGCAAGTGCCCTATGATAACTGGAACAATGAGGTAAGTGTTTCTCTCACTGTAATTTGCATATTGATGCTTGATGCCTAACTTACTACCAGTACCACCACTACTATGCTGCTGTTACTAACTTTAACTTTGTTAGAGTTTAAGTTACTAACTTTAACTTTAACAAGAAGGCCTTTCAGTCATTTTTGAAATTTGTTGTGTTTTCTATTTAGTTTGAAGTTTTCATGGTCGCTGCCTCTTGGTGACCAGATTATTATGGCTCTTGAAGATGCCAGTCTGATCCAGATGAATGTGGACTTGAGCACAGGAAACCTCAGTGTCCAGAGGAGGAGAAAAATCCTCAGTCCAGTCAGGGTGAGTCTCCACCCAGTGGTCAGAGGGGTAACTGCGATACAACGTGATTTGGGTTTTATTTTACATTCTAGTCTTTCATAATGAACATGTGTTGTTGTTGCACAATTTGAAGGTATAAGCTACTGATATGGTCTGAATTAATGTATTTTATTAATAGGTATTAGGATATATCTGATTGCAGTTTTGCTACTGGACCGTAATAACAGAAAATAAAACAGGTTTCAGTTAATTTAATTAAAACGGCATTATTTACATAATAAACTTGTGGTAGTGTATCTTTCGTTTTTTAGTTTAGTAAAATTGGCATAAAATGAAAACTCCCTTAAGGCACACTATGTAACTTTTTCTGGCAGAGGATCCACTTATCCTTGTCTCCATGGATGTTACTCCTTTGTCTGGAAAATTCCACGACTTTTATAAGCATCAGTCTCCATGGAGAAATAAGGTGGCATCACTAGGCCAAGTTACAAGTCATATCTGTGGAGAAGCGAGCCTGCTCAGTTAGAATGGATGTTTTTAAAGGTATATTCTTTGCCACCAAAAAATGCAATGCAGCAATATCTCTATTCAGCAGGTGGCGTAGTCCAGAAAATTTAACAGACCTTAAGCAAATTCTTCAAAATCATATGTTCTTTGTTTTTGTTATTCAGGTCTCAGTGAAGATACTCAGAGCTCACACAGACTCAGTCACAGCCACTCGCTTCTGCCTCAGTGACACACACTTTGTAAGCTGCTCCTCCGACTGCACCGCTTGCCTCTGGGTAGTGAACTCAGAACCCCTGATTTTTACTACCAAAACATAATAAAATAGTAATTATAGCACACTGATGATTCCTTTTATAATGAAGTGTTTTATAGGAGGTAGAGAGCTGTCGTCCTGTCAGAGATTTCACTGGAGGCCATGAAAGAACCATAACAGAGTGTGCCATGATCCCAGACACCAACAGGTTTGTGAATTTCGACTGAATGAATCATGTTTACATTAAAACTATTGCGTGACCAGGCAGTCTTACATCCTGTTTGAATGCAGAAGAGTCTGGAATCAAATTCGGGTCTGTGCTTCAGTTGTGATGTTATCATAATGTTGAGGAAAATAACCCTTTTCCTCTCGTGTTCGTTCGTTTCTGCTTAGACAAAAAATTACACCGGAAACAGAAATAAAGTCCAGATAATTTACTTATTCCAAAGTCATACTTGTATAAGGAGTCTGTGCTGACATTCCCATGCAGAGACTGAATATTTACGCCTATACAATGATTTTTATACACAAACTATAGTGGGAGGCGACCATGGTTTAGACTTAGTGCCTCTTTGTTGATGCACAGGCCAGCCAGGCCTCTTGGCACATTGCACAATCTTATCCGATTGTGACAAGGATCATCTCACTCCCCTTACGGGAGCGTCTTGCTGGCCTGATCAGGGTGATGAGTCGTGAGTCAGTATATCCCTATCAATAAGTCCTTGCCCTATTTAGTTAAGACATATAGATAGAAATAGAATATCTTGTACATGACCTGAACCTATCTCTGCATCCCTTATCTGTAATCTAGTCCCTGTTTTCTGGGTCATTGTATAGTGAATTATAATAGTACAATAATAAAATATAGCAGTACATCAGTAACATCATAGCAGTAGTTATACACCACCTAAGCCTAGTTTTTTATCCTAACAATAAGAACAAAGAACAATGTTTCATGCACCCCTCATGTGTCTTTGTGTTCTTGTCTTGTCAGGATGGTCACAGTCTTCTGGGATAAGAAGACGGTGTCCTGGGACATGGAGACAGGATAGATGCCGGTAACTACCTCTTACATAGTTCAACAGTGACCGCCCACACCACTGTTTCCCCTTTTCCATCAGATTTATACAAGACCAGTGATTTGTCCCAGTTTTACACAGGAAATGTCCCAGGTGTCCCTATTTTTTACCAATTTGATCTAAACCAGGTCTACACCAGGACTAAACTAAGATTAAACTAGAAAAGCACTCAGAGAGCGCAGACCTCCGCCAAGGACTACCCCCATTTTTTATATAAATTGCGATAAAATCAGTCTTCTGGATCAGATCCGGATCAGCCTTTGGAATATGAAAGAGGATCCCATTGTCCATTCCTGAGTCAAATTGCATGGGGTTTGGTCAATAATTAACCGAGATATTGAGAAACAAAATTTTTGGCCCCATTTACCACAATATTAACTAAAATTTCAAAGTGATCCAGAATCCAGGATTTCTTCCAGATCACCCCCAAAATGAAATCAGTTCTTCCTTTTCACATTTCCAACAAATCCTGAAAATTTCATCAAAATCGGTCCATAACTTTTTGAGTTATGTTGCTAACAGACAAACAAACAAACAAACAAACAAACAAACAGACGCCGGCAAAAACATAACCTCCTTGGCGGAGGTAACCAGGACTACATCTGGTCTAAACCAGGACTAAAACAGGACTATCACGATATTTGACTATTCTGATCCCCGCCAGCAGTAAAGAGGAGCATAAATTGTCATTTGTTTTGCCAAAATACAGAAAACCATGTTTACAAATGACCATAAAGCAAAAAAAGAGAAAATACAGAAGTCCCTCGGGTTATGACTGACATGAGAATGCACAGTTACACTCTCTTTTGACAGTTTTATTTATACCGACCATCCCAACCTGGGTGTGTTCCAGTTTGGAATTTTGAAAATCTGGTCACCCTACCATAAACATTCAGAAAAAAAAGCTTGAAATCTCAGTCTCTTATCAGCTATGTGATGACTAATGAATGTTAACTATGTGGTGAGTTAACATATTAACTTAATCCCAGAAGAAATGGATGAATGCGGGAATATTGCTATCCTTTTATCCATTATCCTTTAAATGGTAAATGAAGGTGTAGTTGTCAGTAACTAAAACAAACCAGGAAGAGACCATCATGACAAGATCTTGATACTTTAAAATGTTTTGTACATGAATGAATTGTACATTATACTTGCAGTTTCAGAGTCAAATCTGTTGGGTCCCTGGACAGTAATTTACATCCAATTTACTCCATAATTGACATATATACTGTAAAGGTTATACCTGTGTTTCTCTCCCTTGTTCCCAGTGAAAGTGTCATCAGCCCGGCCTCTTCACCTCCTGCTCCTCCTCGGCTGATGGGAGACTCCTTTTTTGTGCCTCTCTTCCTCAGAACGGTCTTTACATCAGTGACACCGCCAGCAGTCAGACCGTGCATCACATCAACGATACAGCCAACATCAACTCTCTCCGTCATTGTTCACTTATAATCCTATCCACATGAAAAAACTCACACTGTGCTGGTACATTTTTGTCCTTGAAATAAAAAAGGCAAACGTAAAGTGGGACATGATTGACTTTAATGGGTAAATTGGGTTTGTTTCTGAATATCATGAAATATGAAAAGTCACATGTGTTTTGGAAAATGAAAATTATTTTGCTATATGTAAGTAACATCAGAGCCTGGCCAGACAACAACTGTATTTTATATTATTTGTTTATTTAAAGCAAGACAGGTTAATTTATTTATTCTTAAAAATGTATTTTATTTTAATGGAAAGTTCAAACAGTACTTCAGAACATTTCCAGATATGATATTTGCCATACACTGAAACATAAGTTATTTAAGGTATTTTAAGGTACACTTTATTAGGAAATGTTATCCAACACAATACAATTTCCATCAGGTGGAGGCCTGTTAAGTTTTAGGTTTTTGAATAAAGTGTTTTTACCTGTTTCTGTATAATTTTCTCAAGTTTTCACAAAACCACAATATCTCACTGCCAGTTCGACCCAGAGAGCAAATGCATCATCAGCATCTCTGCCGACCGCTGCATCAAACTGTGGGACTTGCACAGTCACAAGACCACCATGTCCATCGACAGGTGATATACTGTGGAACATTCTATACAAAGCAATAACATTTCCATGGAGACCAGCAGGTGGTGAAGCCTCCACTAGAAATGTTACGCAGTGCACCTTAAACCTAGAAATACACACCATCACACAGTTTTCTTCTTCCTTCATCAGTAACCACTCCAACGCCATCTCGGACTTCTGCTCCACCTCAAACTCTCACTTCTTGTGCAGTGCATTATGGGACAAGACCCTGAAGCTGTGGGACCAGCAGTCCACAGGGGGACATGTCTTCAGAGAGGACATGAGGGCAGTGTCAGCTTCTGTCGCTTCTCCAATGACAGTCAGAATCAAGGAGGGTTCTACTCGCATTAAAAACATACATTATAAACATGATTGGTTTTGTACTAGTTTAAGAAATATTACATAGTTTTTACTTCGACAGTTTGATGGGAAAAAATCACTTTTACAAAATATAGTAAATATTGTATTCTTATTTCCTCTGTAGTAATAAGCTTCAGCAGCATTCCTACTAAAAAAACTTTTTTATTCCTGGTCTAATCTTGTTTTGTTTCTGGTTTTGTCCTGGTTTGTTCCTGATTCTGTTCTTGGGGTTAGTCCTGGTTCTGGTCAGAGTTTAGTCATGGTTTAGTCCCAGCCATGTACTCCTTGAACCTACAAACCTTATTATATTTAGTAGTAGAAAAAGTATTATTATGTTTTCAATTTTTTTATACCAATTATTTTAATTCTAATTATGTTCTTTGTGAAGATGCCCTCCTCATGTCTAGTTCATTCGATAAAAGAATGTCTCTGTGGGACATGACCTCCCTCAGTCAGACCCTCTCACTAAAGGTGAACTTTAAATACTCCAGCATTATCTGAGTGTGTAAATGTTCATGTTCCTCAATAATTTTTCTACTCAATTTAAATCTAATTCTCTTTAGGGCCAGAGTAATTGTGTTACAGATGTGTGTATAAGCACTAACAGGAAGCAGGTTATCTCTGACTCAAAGGTAATTACTGTATTTAATATTCTGGTGAAGAATATTATTTTATTTGGACATGTATGGGTTGCAGATATGACATACAGAGACAAGGGCCATTCAAAATTAACATTTTGGGTGGAAATTTGTTTACTGATGACAGAACTTTTCAACTTATTAAATTCAACTTTTCTTCATAAACTGGTGTAAAACTATGATAAAAATTTACCACAAGTACTATCCCACCAAAATAAATAAGAAAAACATCAGACCCTATGCACTTTAAATGTTTATCTCTTTCAGGACAACACTATCCAGGTGTGGGACATTGAAAACACTGATGAAATTCGAGCTGTTATGGAGCAATACTGTGGTTTACATTGCGTACATAATGCAACAAAATACCAGAAAAAAACACAATATGTCTTTTTTAATATGCTGAATTTCCTACTCTCTGAAGTGGACAGGAAGAAACAAATGTTGAATGCCCTTGTATGAGTGTCAAGATCCATTTTCCTGTTTTATTTATTGTTTATTCAAACACAGTACACAGCCTATGCATTATAGGAACACACATTTACACCGTTCACCCATGGAAACTGAACTTGTGTCTTTGAATGTGATGTTACTTTAATGTAAATGTATGGAGAGATGGTAATCTTCTATAACTATAAGTATATACTTAAAACTAAATGCACATGCAGAGATGGTTAATGTCTCTAATCTTTAAGGGTCAGTGCACACTTCTCTGCTCAGGCTGATGTGAAATAACTTTTTCTTTCTTTTGTTTCAGGCTCAAGATGGTCTGGGCTCAATGTCCTCTGTGAGGAGTCAAAACTCTACAGTTGCTGTTTTAAACAATAAGTTGTATATATTGTACAATAAACTGTTGGTGCTGTTGCTTTATTTCACATTACATACAGTTCTCTCAAAATATGTCAAATATCATATTGGCCAAAATCATCTCAAGTCTATATGAGACTCACACTCTTATGTGCAGATAATTTAGGCTGACAAGCAGCATTCTATTTGCACAGTCAAAGAACTGCTGCAGTAGCTTTATGTTTAACAGGCAGCTTAGGTATTTTTCATTGAAAGTGAAGGTGCTGCTGTGGGACTCTCCTTAGGATGAATGAAAAACACTTCGCGTCATTGCTGGACGCAAATGGGCACTACTTTCGTTTTGTATTGACGCCAAAGGGCACTGACAAAATGTCACTTATTGACGCTCTTGGAGTGAGACTGTGTTGACAAAGAATGAAAAAGCGGCGTGGAGCCATCGGAGCAGAACCCGCGGGATTCAGGAAAACGCGCCAAAAGTGCAGCGGGACTGGAGCACCATCAGCACGACAAACAGCACGTAGGAGTCCAGGTAAGTCTTATGAGTTCAGGTAAGTCTTGTTTGTGGATACGGAATCATTATTGCAATAATAAATAAAATGTGTTCGTTTGGAAATGTTGGATGAATGAATGCTGCTGCTGGTGCATAGTTACTCCCCGCTGTGATTCACGTTTATGCAATGTGCAAAGTGGATTGAAATAAATAAAGCGATGATGTGATGAGTTTCAAATGATAATGATGCTTTCGTTGAAAGGAAATCTATTTTATTCTGTGGTTGTGTTTTAAATGATGGTTTAATGAAAAAGGTGGATTATAAAAGGAAGCATGAAGGTGCGGCCTTGTGTCCTCAAACTATCTGGTAAAAGGAAACTTATAGAAAGGCCTTTTTTGGAAAAAAAAAAAAAAAAAAAAAAAAAAAGCAAACGGTTTTGTCAATAAAATGAAGGAAATTGTGCCACAAACAAAACTCATGAAACAAAACGTGTCTCAAATAAAAATCTCTCAGTAGGGTGAAATCATGGGGAGAAAATGTGTTTTTCAAACGTAACACATTGCAATGAAAAGGTTTAAAAATGTACACCAAGCTTGGGTCACTGAACTGGAACACAATGACTCAGAATTATATGAAATGAATGGTACATTTGTGGGAAAAATAATCACCTTCCAAACATGAATTATATAAGGATGGTACAGGACCTGCCATAAAATACTGACACACTCACTCAAACATGCACATTTAAACAAGTGCAATATAACAAGTGGTAAGCTGTCATCAAATGGGATGAAAACCTACTTGGGAACTAAAAATCTCTCATCTATCCTGGAAATTTAAAACTGTACAATGGCCATGTTGTAACCCTCAATTCCTAAAATATCTATTCTTTCTTTTTATTCTTTACTTTGTGTCCTCTCAAAACAAGATCTGAATGCTGTGGTTTATAATGGCCCAGATTTGGGCCTAAACTAGTCCAAATGTGTCATATTCTACACACACTGGAAGGGGACTGTGTGGTCTCTTATAGGTTGATTTGGTCTAAATGTGGACTAGATTTATTGTTTAATTTCCACAGATGGCACTTGGTTTTGGGTTATTGAATAACAGTGTGACCAGATTTTCTAATTCAAAAAGTAAGACACCCCCGGTTTGGGGTGGTTGTGGTGGTTAAAACTGAAACAAGTGCATAATTAAGGAAAAGTGTTAAGCAGTCAAACCACCTTGCTGGAAGATTTTACCTGAACTGTGGAGGAAAGCTCATGGACGTTCAACCCAAAACACAAAGACTCAAAGGTGAATTTAAGCTAAGCGAAACCATGCTTTGTTGAATAATGTAGATAGTTTTAGTTGTGTATTGACTGTTTCCTTTGTGTTTGCTGGTTTGGGTGGTGTCCTCTAACCCTTCTACAGGTATCAGTTTTCTTATATCATTGTTAATTAGTTCATAGTTAATCTAAGCTAAATCTACTTCATGTATTGCAAATGTGAGACATGAAGATCATCTGCGGCAACTGTAGCAGATGTTAGTTTATGTTATTTGAAAACTGCTAAAGCTAAAATGTGATGACTGTCATGTTACTAACTCTTCAGTTTTGAGGTTTCACTTTTTTTTACAGGGTGCAGCTTTATTATTGACATGTTATTGTTTATTTAAAACTGCTTATACATTTTACTTGTTCATAAAATAAGCTAAAGCTAATTTTACTTCAGTTCATGTCTTGCAACTGTGAGACATGAAAATCATCTGCGGCAAATGTAGCAGATGTTAGTTTATTTTATTTGAAAATGGCAAAAGCTAAAACATGTCTGTCATATATTACTGACTAACCCTCAAGTTTTCAGGTTTTAAGTTGGTGTCTAACACTTTGACAGCCAGCTCTGTGATATCTACTACTGCTATATATACTGCTGCTGACCAGTGAAAATGAACCTTTGCCTCCATCGGAAGTCAAAAAAGACCCAAGAACAAAGAAGAAGAATGGATTTTTTTTTTTTTTTTTTTTCAGCGGATATGCTCCAAAATATGGAATGAATGAAAGAATTGGTACAGAGTTTGCCTAAACTGTGTTTTGAGTTGAATTTCAGCCAGCTTTCCTCCAAAGACCCAAAGGTGAATTTTAAATTGTTTTGCTGAAAATACACTAGTCTTTAAGAAACAGCTATGTGAAACCATGTTTTGTTGAATACAGAGATAGTTTTAGTTGTGTACTCCCAAGATAAAACACTACTTGTAATTTGTTACTGACTGTTTCCTTTGTGTTTGCAGGTTTGGGTGGTGTCCTCTAACCACAACTACAGGTGTCAGTTTTATTAATATCATTGATAGTTCATAGTTAATCTAAACTAAATCTACTTCATGTCTTGCAACTGTGAGACATGAAAATCATCTGACGCAACTGTAGCTGATGAGCTTATTTAATTTGAAAACTGCTAAAGCTGTTATTAACTCTTCAGTTTTCAGGTTTTAGGATGACGCCCAACCTAAAAATTGTAATCTAACCTTTTTCACAGATTGTTCCTTTTTGTTAATTTCAAACTACTTATACCTTTTACTTGTTCATAACATAAAACTGGACTGAACACAAGTGAAGAACCTCAAATACAAACTGCACCAACAGCCCTGGAACTGAACACTAAAGAACAGAGACGTGTTAAAAAAAATAAAATAAAAATGGACAGAGAGGAAACCAGATGACACCAAAAAAATAAAAATAAAAATAGGATTCTGAAGTCATTAATGCAAAGAAACTCTTTTCAAAAGTGAAAATCTTCCACCTCACTCATGTAATATTGATGGGAGCCCAAAGACAGTGGCACAAAATGGAAACCCCCACATCTTTTTAAAACCTGATCATTTGGAATAATCTTGAGGTACAGTATATTTTAGTAATCCCTTTTGAGGGAAATTCAACCTCTGCATTTGATCCATCAACAAAGTGGTGCTGGGGCAGCCTGTCAGGAGCAGTGAGCTGCTGCTGTACACCTGTGCAGTTTCTGCACAGAAAAGGAACCTTCTTGCAGCTAGTGAGTGCGCAGCCACTCATCTTAACTGGCATTTTGGTCCAAGGGTTGAGGACCTTGTCTTTAACTTTTTTGTGGTCTGAATGTAATAGTTATGACTCTAACGCTTTGACCTTGGGTTTGTGACCAACATAATCTTACAGGGATCTCTTCCTGCTGCAGGTTTTATTGGTCTGTCCATGTAGACTTTTACACAGGTAGGTGACGTTTCTGTGTGAATCATCTCAAAACAAGGTTTGAATATGCTGAAGATTTTAATGATACAGGTTTTAGTTTTGGGCCTAAACTGATCCAAAGCGAGCCAAATCCTAAATATCGACTCACTTTTATGGAGACTGACGGTTTCTTTTGGTCTCATCTGGTCTAAATGTGGACTAGATTAAATGTTTACACCATAATTTCCACAGGTTTCACTTGGGCTTGGGCCCTTGTATGTTTTTGGTGTTTGCCTTGACTGGTCTAAATAAATATGGTCCAGATTTAAACAGGCTGGTAAAACATGTTATGGTTGGGTGAAACTGAAATTACTTATTGTAAACTAACCCTTCAACAGTTTCATTTGGAGTTAAAAAGGTCTGAAAGTGACTTGAGCTTTGGGCTGTGTGTATGTTTTATATTTGGTTTGATCTGAACTGGTCTAAATGTGGGCCAGATTTGGACTGCTTTATATGGCTCTGCTCCTAACCCTGACACTAAACTGAAAGTCTAATAGTCGTATCCTAATCCAACTCTTCCACAGGTTTGCACAGGGTCTGTTCATTTTAACCAGTTTGAAATATGTTGACATTTCTGTTTAAACATGTTGTATGAACTTTACTGGGTTAAAGGTTCAGTCTCATATTAATATTGCCATTGTGTATGTTGTAAAATTGTTTCAGGTTTGTCTTGTGAAATGACAGTTCTAACCCTAACTCTTCTGACTCTTCATTGCAGATCTAAACTGTTTTACTTAACTTTTAAACTAGTCTTCACAGGTCCAAAGGCTTCTGTTTATGGTGAGTATGTGTGCACGCACTTAATAAAACACTAACTCTATACAAGCACAGGCGGTGGGTCTAATCCAGCCACAGAAGGCGCTGTGTGTGTCCCTCTGTGCCAGTCCCCAGCCTAGAGAAATGGAGAGGGTTGCTTCGGCGTAAAACCTGCCTCTTTTAGCCTGATCATAAAGTGTGTATGGCAAGTTTTTCTAATTACTTTTACTTGCTTTGGTGCTATTCACTTGTGGTGAATATTTATCATAGTTTTACAGTTTTGTGTTAGTTTCTGGACAAAAGTTGAAAAGAAAAGCACAAAAATAAAGGACGTAGTAGTTCTAAAAAGGAATACAACTGTTTACAAAACTTTCAAATGCAGGGATAATTGAACTATTGTGTCATTTTAGTCACGCCACTTGCTAGGTAAACCTTATGAAATTGGCTCTGTATCTTCTGTCTGTGTTCAACCAGGAAATAAAATTAGAAATCTTCATAAATATAATTGCTAACATGCCATATGCACTTTAATATATATTACCAAAATGTCTCCTGCTGCTAGAATAAAAAGTACATCTGTAAACTATTCTGTAAATCTGTTGAATAAAATGTGCAATGTGTGTAGAATTTAGAAAGAAAAAAAAACAAAACATGTTTCTCAAACCAAATTATAAAATGTGGGGAAATCTGACGACTGTGCTATACTTTTGAATTTTTGACTTTGACTGAGTTTTAGAGAGGAAAACCTAAGACCCAAGTACCCCGCGTCGCCCAGAGCAGTGGCGCCATCTGCTGGGGAAGGAATAAAAGAACCAGACCTCCGGATTCACTCTATATATATATGTGTGTGTGTGTGTGTGTGTGTGTGTGTGTGTGTGTGTGTGTGTGTGTGTGTGTGTGTGTGTGTGTGTGTGTGTGTATATATATATATATATATATATATATATATATATATATATATATATATATATATAGCCCGACCAGGTGTCCTTTTTTGATGACTGTGACCAGATTTGTGATTTATTGAAATATCAGATAAAGTTAAATTTAAATCTTTTGAGTAGCAGTCCCTTATTTTTAAAGTTGAAAACGACAGAATGAAGATTTTCTTTACTAAGTCCCACTTGATTGTTTTATGGGATAGGCTATTTAATTTTTGTTCTGTCTGAAAAGTCATAAACCTGTTTTACCCTGATCAGCTGACCCAGACCCCGTTGCTATGGTAACCAATAGCCTGTCTTGGTTTCAGGTTTTTATGTCATTCAGATAATAATCTTTTTAGCTTTTTAATAGTCTTTTTTAGCTGAAGTTTGTACTTTTGTCTCATAAGAGGCGGAGAAAGAAGCGGAACTTTCACCCGAAGCACCGGAGTGGAGCTACGAGACACAGGTACAGAGACACGGTACAAATACACGGTACAAACACGACCGGAGCACCGTCCTCCATCTATGGAAGTGTAAGATCTTATTACAGATCCTTGCCATCATAACGTTTATCAGATAATTAGACTCACACACAGCTATACTCAAGTTAGTCTGGGTTCTGCACAAGTTTTATTACCCAATGTTTTGTAGTTTCTATTAGGTGTTACACCATTATAGTGAATTCCTGGCCTTTAAACTGTCAGTCGTCCGCATGCCTACAGTATGGAGGCCACATGTCCAACAGGTATGGATAAGAAAGTGCCTACAATATATATTAAAAATGAAGTCTAGAGGTGACCATGACATTTTATTGCAACCAGTTCTTCCTTATGATCTGTGGACATGAACACACATTTGCACATACTATTATATTTGTTGTTTCTGCCCCAACATTATGACAGAAACGCTGAACAATTTTGTGTTCTATTTTGTTATGGGACAGGTACAGGTAGGTACAGATCATTTGATAGGATTACTTGTATGGGTATATTTTCTCAATATATGTGTTGTTTTTCAGTAATAGAGCCCACAGCAGAGGAAACTGTTCTTCACATCGATAAATATTGAATGGATCTGACCAAACGTGGCAGCCATGTGCCTGAAACACTCACAGTCCATAATGTGACGTTGAAACAAACCAGAAATTTCACATTTGATGAGACCAACCAGTTTGTAAATATTAATATTCCTACTGCCCAAATCCTTCAGCTAAAGATTAGTGCGACTTTCTGCAGAAATCCATTGTCTATCCATTGGTTTCAAGTACAGACCTTGATTTTACAATTATTGACACAGGACCAAACAGCAGTGAAATATGCAATTAAATGTAGTGTTGAAGTTTTATTGAATCAGGCTTTCTGAATGAGAATTTTTTGGTGTATAGATTGAAGTGCAATTACTTATTTTTGCTTCTAAAATGATCATTTATTAGGTCATAGTTCTTAATTATGTTGTGTTATTGTGTTCTACACAGTGTAAATACAATAATTTTATCTTCTGAATCAACAAAAGTCAATGCAATTTATCACTGAAATCAGTAAAAGATTGTAGAAGAGTACAGAACCCAGTGTTTCTGTGTCACTTATATATGAATTAATTTCATTTAGAATATTCTAAAATAAATACTGAACAGTTTCTTTTCCTTAAGCTAAAATTTACAGCCCACAAAACTAAATATTTGCATATTAACTATAGTAATTTGCCTATGTCAAATAAACAGGCCTATAGAATGTTGTGAAACCCAGCAATGGAGCAGCCAGCCCCATTTCGTGCATTTGTTGTTTTCCCATAAGACTTTATTGTGGTGTAAAACATCTAAATGAGCTTTGTTTTACAGAGCTGCCCGGACAACAAACAAATATGGCAGTCGGTGTACAGGGCCGACGTGGTGCTGCTCTTCAGGGAGACAAATCAGGCGGTGCACTGGAGCATGGAGAGCGAGCTAGCCTGCGCAGGTGAGGAGGCAGCTCGTCAACTGTGTAAAACTAAAACTGCTGCTTAATTATGAAACGCTGTCGTGAACACACAGACGTCCACTCGGCTTTTATTGTCACGCCAAGCGCCAATGTTTTGGGCTCAATTAATCTGCTTTATTTAGGTGCGCAGGATGATGTCAGACACGAAGTAACAGAGGAAATTGCAAATATCCATTTTATAAGATATGATGTTCTTAGATCTGCTGTTATTTCTGTATGTGAGTTGTTGACAAGAAAAAAAAAAACATGTTTTATCAATGTTTTATCTGTTCTAGATCTCATAAGCTGAAACATAGCTAAGGATACATGAATGAATACTAAGTATTAGTCGCAATAGTCAACCTAATAGTGGTAGTACTAATAGCAGTAGCAGTAGTCAGATTTGATGTTTCACGGGTTCTCATTGCTCTATTAATGGAACTTATCTATCATATGAAACCTATATTATTCCCATCTACATTTCCAAAGTTGGGACCACGTAGCACTCATGTTAAATATTTCTATATATTCTATTAATATATATGTCCAATGCAATTCTTGGGTTTCGCCGACATTTTGAGGGTTTTTGACCATTTAAATTTGTGTATTTTGTTTTGAATTGTTAATTGCTATGTCAACTGTGCTATTTCTGTCATCACTGATACTGATTAATATAATGTTATTTAAATGTAAGTACTATCTTATTTCTTATCAGTTTTTTTTTTTTCATCTGCACTATTGTCCTTGCACAATAGATTAGATCAGATACATGTTTTTCACCTGAGTAGCTTTATAATGTTGAAAACAATGAAATGTGACTGGAACACATGAATAGCATAATGTATTAAGCCTGACAAATTTCATCTTGTTTATTTTATCAGCAGCTGTTTTGTAGCATCACTGGTTTGTCTTTTCACTTGCACATGCACAGTTTGCAGGTTTTCCTCTGAGATCTTGGTCAGAGGATGTTAATTGTTTGGGCACAGATAGGGCCAGACCTGTGTCAGCCTGTAGCCTCTGGGTGTTTATGATCTCTGAGTAAAACACACAGTATGATGGGACTGGGTAAACTGTGTCAGTCTGCTGTCATAACTTATAAGGACTTCAACAAATCATACTTTTTAGTGGAATTTGATTTTAGATTTTATTTTTTTCTTGCTGTTTGTTTGAATAATGAAATACATTTTTGTACTGAATTTCATTCTCATTCATTCTCACCAGCAGAGTGCACTGTTGTATATGTTTTGGAGTCACTCTGGCCACAGACGCACGCAGCACATGCTGCAAAGAGACACCAGAAAAAAATATTCGTCTGTGCAAGTTAAAGGTTTTTTCTTGCAGAACTTATCAGCTCAATGTTTTGTTCTTCTACAGGTAAGAAACACCTGTGAAGGTATGCAGACAGAATAACAGACAAAGTTAGGTTAGTATTTATGGCATTAACAAAAGGTTTTATTTTCTTGTTTTTGAAATGATAAAGAGGTTTGGTGCAAATGAATAACCTGTATGTTTTGACTGATACTGGTCAAATGCATCTTAGCAGTTAAATCTAATAAAACCACGTATCCAACTAAATAAAACAAAATGCCTGATGCAACTGTTATAAGCTGTAAAAGAAATTAATGTATTATTTTCTTGGAAAGAGAAATACAGTTCAAAGATAGAAAACCAATTTTCTGTGTAGTACCACAGGAAATCACAGCTTCTGGGTCTTTGTTGAATGACACTACTGTACTACATTATCTTTCTCTATGAAATGACACATATTTGTAATGTTTCTAGATGCCCTTGCATAGTCCTTGTACCTTTTGCCATAATATGAATGCGTATTATAGTCCATAGTTTGTATCCTTGTGTATGGCTCATTTTATTATGTGTTATTGTGACCTCCATGTTTGCTTCACAGCCTTTGTAAATGATAATGTAACACGCATCATATAAAATCTCCACTTCCTCAAGCCCCCATCTG
This sequence comes from Boleophthalmus pectinirostris, assembly GCF_026225935.1. Taxonomy (NCBI): domain Eukaryota; kingdom Metazoa; phylum Chordata; class Actinopteri; order Gobiiformes; family Gobiidae; genus Boleophthalmus; species Boleophthalmus pectinirostris. The sequence continues at coordinate 27,838,300 of NW_026571515.1, forward strand.
TAGACTGAACTAGTGAGATGAAAATAAAAAAAACTTGGGGAAAAAGATAAATCAAAATTTCTTTCATGTGGGCTCCCTCTGTCCATTCCCTATTTGTTACTTCCTGCTATTTGTCCTCGCAAAGTTACAAAGCAGCACCCTTTCAAGTCTTCAGTGTTGAGTTTTTGTTTTAATTTCAAGCAGAGCATATGGTTAGCACATCTGGGAGAGGCTGAGCGTGGTGCCCCCCTCATACATACACACACACAGGCACACATAGAGAAGATAGGGCTGCTGTGAAGTGATCCATATATGGTCGTCATTGTTATTGCTCATAATCACTCATCATGATTATAAACAACTGGGCTCTAGATTGGCTGCTTAAGATAGGATTTCAGACAAAAAAAAGCTTTAAGGAAGTGAAAATATCACATTATTAATATTGTGTGGTAAACAGTGATTAATTCTATATATTTATTTGTTAATGTGTTTTTATATTATTACCAGTCTATTTAGGCTATATGTCTTAAGAAGTTTTTTTTTACTCAATGATACTGGTACTATGGCCATGTACCAGTTATTTTCTTCTATTCTATACATTTTTGTCTTATCTTGATGATGAACTCAGAACTAGAGATAGACTGATATATTGATTCGTCAATGCATTGGGCTGATATTTGCACTTTTTATGTTGGTTGTTTAGACCAGCCAGCTGTCTAAGAATAAGCATAAACTTTACTATGAAAAGGGTACTGTGTATACTGAGACTACACAGCTCTCTTATACATTTTCTAGTCCAATATTGTTGTGGAGTTTTTAGTCAATTCAAATGATATATTGATCAGTTGATGATTTAAGAAAAGTAATAGAAATGGGTGCTACATATTGGCCACCCATTGTTCTGGATTCTAAACAACCGATATCTGCATTGGTCATGAAAAAAAAACAACTTATCGGTTGATCTCTACTCAGAACACCTTAAGGCTTTCTATTTTTTCCAAGAAATGCAATCCTTGTACTTAACTCTAACTCTTCTGAGAACAAAATACAGAATGTAGCCTATAGGAGCCACTGGGACACATGTTTAATATGTTTTTGACTTTTTTGTTCTCATGAGTGAGGGATTGTAAAATGAGATGAGAACTGGTTTTACAAGAAATGTCATAATTTCTTCAAACACGGAACATATTTGCTGTCAGATCTAGTGTAAAAACAGCTCAACATTCAAAAGCAAAAGCAAAGTCACCAAGTTCATTGCCAGCTCCCCTACCCCCATGAACAATTTTAGCGCATGAACAATATTAGCCCATAAACTAATATTTAAAACTTGTTTACGATTAAATGTAAATATAAATCCGTGCTGGACTGTATTATATGATCTATTTTTTGTATGAGTCATTTGACAACATTGTATTGGGAACTCAAGGCCTTTGCATTGGCTCCAGATTGATGTAATGATAACAACAGTCTTGTATTTGACTTTTCATGACTAAGGTATATAAAGCATAGATCTAAGATAAAAAAGTATGCAATATTGAAAAGTTAACGTGTGTGCATTCTTTAAAAATTGACAGCGTATTGAATTCCTACTGACAAATGTTATTATATCTCTTTGTCCATAGATAGGCGGGGCATATTGGTGTTGATGCCCTATAACCCTGTGGAGCAGAGGAAGGCAAAGAGTGGCTTTCGGGTTGGTTTTCGGGCCTCTTTATTTTGCCTGGCGGGTAATTACAGAATCACGGGTCAACCACGCATGTAACCACGGCCAGTACACAGTAGCAGATGTGCTCCTGACAGTATCCAGCAGCAAGGTAAATAAAAACAGATGCAGCCGGTTGCTACGAACCTGGGCCAAACTCGTGCCGTGGTGCCATAATTGCTCCCATGTGGGCCTGTTGAACTGCTGCAGGGGGCGGAGGAGGAGGGGGAGGGGGGAGGTTTCTCAACGGGGCACCACTTTATGAATGGGACGCCAGGCTGGGATAGGGCTGTTTATATGACTATGTTTATATGGGGAATTAGGAACAAAGTCCTTCTTAGCAAGTATATCAACAGTTCATAATTGTGGAAATATTTGTTATGTTATTTTGTGTAATTGAACGTTTTAACTTTTTGAGCTCGTCTTCAGAACTAGATTCAATTTCTGTAGCCCTCACCTATTCAGCATTACTTATTTAACATGAATGTGTTAGTGATTGTGATATCCTTTTTGTAAATGTAGATTTGAACTGAGTTACCACTTTGTAATGTCCAGTTGAAAAAATTATTTGGATCGATTTTTACCACATGGGAAAAAATGTCTGTAATGAACACTTAATTTAAATGTGCTATACAATAGGCTACTTCATAGGTTTAATCTCTATGCCAACCTCAGGGTCTCTGTGTATTTATATTTACACCTGTTCTGTCCAATGCTTCTTACATGTGAATACTAATGTAGTTAAAATACCCAAATAACTAGATGCATGCAAACATAATGTCATCTATAAAATACTATACATAAAAAAATCTAAAAGTGAAAGTAATTATAGTTCAATTTCAGTGATATTTATGAATGGTACAGTGTCTGTAGTGAATGGGGTCTTCTGTTTCCATGTCTATATCACGTGTTCCTTCTTCCAGCAGTGTCCCCCTGATGCCTCCCTCTGTCCAGGCCTGCTGTGGGTGCCTCTGGACAGTGTCTGGGGGGTCTGAATGGAGCAGAGCCAGAGCAGAGGAGGAGTGAGGAAGAGGAGGAAGAGGCGGAGGAGGAGGCTGGGTGCGTCCTGTCAATGGTCTGCATCATATTAGTGAACAGAGCTGATGTCATACAGCGCAGGTTAACATCACACTGGACATGAGGTAATTACACTCTGACAAGAATGACGCCATTGAAAAGCTTTTGTGAACTGCAGTTTTATTAAGTTTTTTTCTGTTGTGAAGTATAACATTAAAAACACTGAATAAGGAAATAAGGCAAGACAATAAATAATAAAAATGTGGATTGTCAGATTGATCAATCAGGATTAGCAGTTAACCTATTTCATATTTGAGGATAAGAAGTTCTTGTTCCATTCTCTGCTTGCTGAAGTGCAATCTGTTACCAATAGATTTTTATGGATACATTTTTGCTTTGTATATAGCATTATAAAGTACAATATTAAAGCTTATCAATATTAATCCCTGGACACCAATTATGTGCACGCTAATGCACATAGGTGCATTAGCGTGCACAATGCACCCTAATGCACCTATAGACATCACCTAGACATCACCTAGGCATCACCTAGGTGATGTCTAGGGTCTTGCTTTTCCCCAGACATTTTTTATGTTAAAGGTGCACTACAGTATATGTAACTTTTCTAATTGAAAGCACACCTCCCACATTTCTTTTAGGAGATGTTACTGCTTTGCCCCTGAGATGTTCTACAGTATGGCATTTAACATATCTATCTCCATGGAAACAAAGGGTCAGCTCAGTTGAAATTAATATTATTGAAGGACTTTTAGCAGTAATAACTGTAAATGAATAAATGCAAAACATATAAATTTAATGTCATGCTATGAAATAAGCAAAGCAATACAATATCTAAAGTTACAATACTTAGGTCACCTTTAGGTCATCTATCAATAATAGAAAAAAATACATACTCATTTAATGTGACTCAAATATTTTCCCATTGACCCTGAATAGTTCATAAATCTCAAAACTTCATTTTCAAAACTCCAGCCCTGCATTAACTTGTTGCTGTCTCCCCCTCATTGGACTATACCTCCTCAGAACATATTTCCCAATGACGCCCCAACTCCGGCAGCTCTCTCCTCTCTCCCTTTCTCTCTCATTAACCACAACTGTCAGATCCTCCAGATGAGGACCAATTAAAGCCTGTAATAAACACTCGCCATCACGTCCTGTTTGTTGATGTTGTTGTTTGCTGTGGATGTCGACGATCCTGCCACCTCTGCCGCTAACTAGTACTTGAGTAACCAAGAGGGGCCTGTACCTTAGCACGGGGATCATAGAATGAGACACAGCCAATGTTAACAATTAGATCCTAATCATGCACGACTGGCCCAGACTGCTCTTTTCATGTGCCCAGAAAAAGCAAATAAAGAGCGAAGAACTGTCAAGATAAAGCAGCATGGGGGATTGGTGGTGTCTTAAAGGGGCAGTAGCGTGGAGGGAGGGAGGTAGTTAAGACTGGTGTGTTTGCTCATGTATTGGAGTGATAAGGTTGGAGCTTGTCAGGCCTCTGTAGACAGAAGGACCAGCAGAGGGAGAGAGAGGAGAATGTAAGAGAAAAGGGCAGCGTTGAAAGGTTTAGATTAAGGTTAAGGCTGTTAAATTACAACAAGAAATAGTTAGAAGGTTGAAATTAGAAGTTGTGTGATGGTGGCTTAGTGGTTAGAGCTACAGTGAATATGCAGAGAAGCTTTGGTGTATCTCTATGAAAAAAGAGGATATAAGAGAACCTACTGTATGTTATGTTGATGTAAGTGCTGTGCAATTTATCAATTTAATTGACTGGCATTGTAGTTATTTGCAATTGTCAGTGATCACTTTTTTAACTGACCCATCCAATGTCAATCCAGTCAGTAACATCATGTGTTTTGGGCCATATTTTAGACTTAAATTACATTCTTTTTTATGTTAAATGACAACAAAAATTCTGTCATTTATGGACTCACCCACACCCATTTCGTACTTCAAGCCTCAGAATATTGTAGTTACTTAGGTAGTGCGCACTCTTTTTCTTGGTGGACATTTTTGTACCTTGCTTTTGTTCTTGTTCCAAAAAGAATAGGCCTATCATTTATAAAATGCTGAACAGCAGAAGTGAAAGTTAAAAACATTGCACAACATGTATAAAAATTGTTTTATCTGCGATCTCATGAACTCTTGACCTCCTGTCCGCTCCTGCGCTTCACATGATTGTTTTAGTTCAGGCTCGGATGGTTTTCCACTTAAAATTTGAGTGCCGGACGAAGCATTCTTAGGAATTTTCAAAGACAATACCCTTTCTTTGGGAGGCTATAAAAACATGTATACAGCTGTACGAGGAGTTTCCTGACCTTAACAGCAAAATATGCTGTCAGATATTCCTATTACAGATCAGGATGCCCTCCCTTGGAAAATCAACGTTCAAACTTGAAAAAGATCTCAATTTCCCCTTTGGAAAAATGGTCCCTTGTTTTGAGTCTATAGATTTCCCTTAAAAACACTCACACTTAACTAAACAATTTTGACAGAGTGGGATTTATTGTCGCAAACTCTTTTGTCTTTGGTTGCCATTGTTTGCAAGTTTGCCATGGAAACGGAGAGCGTATTTATCTTGACGGAGCTTTTTACAATAACGTCCCTTTCCTGACAAAATAACAGAGGAAATATCGGGTCAAGCCTCTTCCCCTTCAATAATGATCGGGTCATTGAGACTGCTTTGACACGTGCACCACAGTCTGTGCGCATGTATATGACAAATGTAACTAGCGTCATTAGCACTTCCCTGGTCTTGGTGGGTATTTGTTTAAGGTGTGCTCTGTATAGTGTCAGGTAAAGAGGAAGGAGCGGAGGAAACATGCTGTGCACAGAGACACTAGATGGAGACAGAGGAAGCACAGAGCACACACAAGCTGAGTTTGAAAGTTACACAAGAACTAAGTGGAGTAAAGTCTGCAGTCTTTTGTTCTGTAACTTGGCAAAGAGGGTTTTTAATGGAAGCAGGTGCATTTGGGCCTGTTTAAAGAAGGGAAATGGCGTCATATATTCTGTTTTTTAAGGAAGCTATTTTTTAATTTAAAAAACAAGCATAAAACAATACATAGTACAGTAGAAGTATAATAGTGCATATAGGTCTGTCAACAAATTTTAAAGTACAACTATAAATGATAATTTTAAAACAAATTTGTGACACTAACAGAATAACTAAGAACAGTACTACAACAACTACTACTAGCCTACTATACAATATTAAAGTTAAAAAATCATGAGCTGCAATAAATAAATAGCAGAATGAAGCACTTTAGTTTTTAGTTTGAATTAATTAACTTCTATGAGTCAGTCTTCTACAGCTCAAATCTTATCAAATGTCCAAAAATATCCACAAATTCCCAATATTGCAAAGAAAACACGCCCATGATAAAAACTGAACCCAAAAAAATCATTGTTCCGTATTGAACGATAAGTTGATATAATAATTATTGTGACATTGTGACAGAGCATAACATAGACATAAATAATACAGAATAATATGACAGAAAAAAGCAAGTCAGATAAAGAAAAGCACATATTTTTTATATAATAGACAATACATAATCAATGCCTTTCTGTTCATTTTTCTCATGATTTATTCATATCATATCTTTAACATATTAACAATTTTATTTTAATTTAAAAAAAAAAAATTTCTCATTATGTACTGATGGACCCTTGAAAAAATGTAGCTTTGCCTTCCAATTTGTGCGAACCACTAATGTTTCTCGCTTGACTGATCAGTACTGCCTTTAGGCTCTGAGGGGCCCCCTACAGTTATATCCATTAGGTAGTCATAATATTTTGGCTAATTAGTTTATGATTAATAAAAGTGCACTGGTAATGATAAACAGAACTATTTGTGCTATATTTTTAAACCATGAAAGGCTGCTTCACAATACTTTCTCTAATGCGATGTTTTGTGTCTTTGAGATGTCTTAATAAGGGCACGCCGCACATGCTAATAGATTTTAATGCTTAATCCTAAAACAGTGAAACATTGAGCCATAACCATAAGACAGTTATCTTTTCCTTCTCTCTGATTTATGCTCATAAATTCCCTTCCTCCACAATTTGCACATTATCCGCACAAATGTCTGAGGCACTTAACACATTTATGTCCAAGTCAAGTGTGCACTTTACAACATCTTTTCAGCAAAAAAGGAGGACAGATAATGAATTTAATGCTAATCAGGCTAAATCTAATAAAACCCATTTTTGCAGACAAAATGAGCCGTGTGCAGTCAACTTTGTGCAAATCTGTGTGACTTCAGCTGTCTCTTTCCGATGAGCAATTACTCCTTTTAAGAAGCAGGTCTAGTGGAAGTTGTTTTAGATTGCTCTGTCTCTCACCACATCCACAGATAATAGAATAAAGTGACAGTTTGGACCAGGTGGAATAAGCGTAAAAGCAGAGAGGTGCGCTCAAAGTGCACGTCACAATTAAAGGACTTAATGGGTGAACGTCCCGGGACAGATCACATGTAATTTACATCAAGGCCTCGCCATAATAAAGACTTAGTCAAACTTACATAGAAATTCAATTAGAGTGTTGAATGCATAACCAAAGCCGTGAAGAATGAACTCATTGGGGGTCCCTTTTCATTACCGGCCCTGAGGCAAAAGAGCCCATTAATTTAATACATTCCATGTTTTTTCACACACACATTTCCAAGTTAGTGCTGCATTTCCGCTTTTACTTATGCAGCTAACACAATGAGAGCGCCTGCCAAAGACTGCATTATACTGTACCAAAGAAGCAATCCTCCTCCTCTCTCTCCGGCTGTTACCTTGAGTACCACTTTCAATCAGTCAAGCTTGAAAAACGACCTGGGACGCACAGAAAATACGAACAACAAAAGAAGAAATTATGATATTGTTTTATTGATTCATAGAGTGGTGACTATATGCTCTGGTGTAGGTGGGGTGCTAAGAGACAAACAGCAGGGCCTGAAATATGAAGTAATATTATTATTAAGTATTTTATCTACAAGCAGTACAGGTTTACAGTTGTTAGTTTACCGTGGTCTATTGAGTGCCAAGTTTATAGAAAGTAAGATTAATAGAAATCAAATCAAAAACATGATGTGACGTTAGCAACGAAAAACATGATTTGACGTTAGCAACGAAAACAAACAAACAAACAAACAAAATTCACTTTAAGGCTGCCTTTTCACAGGGACTACCAAAAATGACCTAAAATCAGCTTATGTGTTTGTTTGTTTGATATCAATTAAAGTACAATGTCCCTTTTCAAATAAGTAAATTAAAAAAGGCATAAATTAATCAGCCCTAGAAAGTTATTTCCCCATAAATATAACCTCACAGCCCCATAACAGACAGATACACAACTCTGTAGCCATCAAACAATCTCTGGTGGGCCCCTGGTGGGTTGTGGGACCTTAGGTTGGGAACCTGCCCTCAGGGATGAACACTGTTGCTGACTTGGACAGTATAAACAGTGAAAGATGTGTCTTAATTAAGATATTGGTGTTTTTACTGTGAGCGAGATCTGCACCCTTCAGTCAACCACAAAGCCAAAACAAAACAGGCCCCGCTCAGATGTGGCGCCCTTAAGAGGAGTGCTAATTAAAAGACTGTTTCATTAACTGTTCCAGCTTGGTAAATATAAGTGTACTAGGGGTCAATAGACTTTACAACACATAATGATTTACAATATAATTACTGTGTGAAGGGAGTCGTGGAAATACCTTCAAAATAAAGTTGTTTGTCGGAGTGAGGCGGCGAGACGCTGCGTGTACGTTTTAGGTCTGTGCAGTTCAGAGAGGACAGTCTGTACCAAACCAACAGTACACCAGCACACAGGCAGACACAGACTGGAGCAGAACTTCTATACTGTAAAGTTTGGCACTTATTTAATGTAATGCACCAACTTTACACTTTCTTTGTAATCATGGGATGCAGTGGGTCTTCTGTAAGCTCTTTAAGCAAATGTTGGACAATTTTGTTGTGTTTTGTTATCATATAAAATTAATTGCTGGTGTTGATGTCTCATGTATGCAACGATTCCCATCTAGACTGAATACAGTACAAATAGTATTATTTGTATGTTTTGCAAAGTTGGTCCTAACTGATTAATTTCTGTGATTCTTTTATTTATACTTTACTATATTTATACTTAGGTTTTTGTTTTTTTATTGCTCCATTTTGGCAAGTGGAGTTGAAATGACATCATTGATTTTGGACTCAGCAGTTTGGGTAGCAATGTTTTGGTAGGCAAGAAACTTAAAGAATGACATAGATTTTCTGACTGTTTAAATTGGTAGCATTTTAAAAATAACCACGCCACTTTTGTAGGCCATGGGAGTTGTTCTCCAAAGACCATTTCTTCTGTATAATGTATGTGTCATTTCCATTGTTTCCAGTCTTTTCCGGCTGGTTTCTCGCATTCCTTATAGTACTTACACTTGTGTAGGCTGCTAATGTAATCACCCAGAGAACAATACATACAATACTTCACCCATTTGTAATTAGTGTCAGCGTCATCTATAAAAAGCTTTTGCATGTGAAAAGTTGCACACATTTTTTTAAGGCTACTGTCTCAGCGAGTCCTTGTAAGACTGGAATAACCATGTATAATTCATCCCAAAACTGAATCTTTTCCTTGTTTCCACACGCATTTCTCCATTTGTCTTGTGATGCTAAATTTTTTAACGTTTTCTGCACATTGCGTCGTAGCTACATATAATTACTAACTTTGCCGTGAAATGCTTTCTGACACCGTAGCACTGGCAAATTAGGAATACTTCAAATCTTGGCTTAAAAAGTCATTGGGGAGGGTCTGAAAACAGCAGAAGTGTAAATATTAGATGCAGTGTCCCGGAAATGTGACAAAATCATTTGAATTAACACAAAAAGAGATGCCAGCGCTAATTGCAAAGTCTTGGTTTATTTATGCGCGGTTGGAGAGCAGACACGACACAATATTCACGGGCTGAAAAAGTGCAGGAAAAACACTCAAGTGCGTATTTGATTTATTTATTCTGGCCCAGACGGATACTTACCGCTTTATACGGATTTTGCCATTTGGAGGCTGAAATAATGGATGGGACACCTCATGTATGTTTAATGGCGGCATGTTGTGTTAGGGGTAAACATGTTGTTGGAGATGTCTTTTCTCTGCTCTGCCCTGTTTTCACTTTATAAGACTCTGTATAAGCGGCAAAAACAGACACCAAGGGCAACAAGTCAGATAGTTTGACAGCGACTGAAGTTAGGTTTGGTCAAATTTTTTAATCGTACTAAGAACAAAAATAAGATTTTGCCGTTTTTAGCATGGTCAGTGCTTTTAAAGGCGAACTATGTATTTCTTTTGATGGAGGATCCAGCACCTACTTGTCTCTTTTATCGCTGTGCCTGCAATTTTTCACAATGTGGCTTTTAATATGACACTATAAAGGCAAGGTGATGCTACAAGCAAAAGGCCAGATTGGTGGATAGACAAGCCTGCCTACTGCAACAATCCATGTTTTACAATGTAACTGTAACTGAATTAATGCAAGTTAGAATAGTTCAGGGCCATATTGTAGAATATTCCAGGCAAAACAATAACATCTCCATGGAGACAAGCTGATGATGGACCCATTGCCAGAAAAGTTAGATACTGCACCTTTACCTCGGGATTAATAAAGTGTCTGTCTGTTTGTCTGTCTTTAACTAATTTCCAGAGTTCATATACACATAAATTAGGTAAATTGTCTTTTGATTTATAGTGACCAAACTCTGTGCTTTTATTATGTATTATTGGGAATATAAAACTTACTTATATTTAAGATAATAAAAACATTCTCTCTACTTCTGTCTGCTGTAGAGATCAGGTCATAGCACTACTTTACTACTATTATATTTCATTATGACTATTAATGCAAGCTGTATGGCTTTACAATATTATAGTACAAAACCCCAGTAATCTTGTGGTGAAGTGCTTTCATGTCTTGTTCTCATCCTACTGTTTGGAATTTCTGTGTTCTCCACTGTAGTTTAATGAGAAGGATGAAAAAAACAAGATGATTTATTGCAAGTCAGGGAGGGCAACTAATCCAAGAGCAGATTTTCCCCAAAGTAGTTTCTGAACCCAAAGGGCCCTCTTCACTATTAGTGTCACACAAACCCAATGATAACTGCGATTTTACTGTAATTAATTTGTAATGTGCAACGATGTAAAGACGGGGACTTTGTTGACAGACCGAACTCATGGGGAGATGTTGTGTTAGTAATTCGGTGTGGACCTGTACAGAGGCAGCCCACAGATCCTCTGATAATTTGGAATCATTTTTAATAAGTCGTAATTACACCCAGGGTCTGATTGTGCTCCGCAGCCCTTGAAAATGAAATATGTTACATGGGCCTGATGGTAAAGGATATTGCTTGCCGTTCATACATAATTGAGCGATCTTGAATGTCAAACCAGTGGGAGAAAAAGGCAACAGAAGTGGTAACAGAACAGCACACCTCGCCACAAAAATGATACGGCACTTAGCAGCTCCCTCCATGGGCTAGAATACACCAGGACATGTGTCTGCGGTGAACCGACCTGCCCAGAAGAGGTGTTTAGACAGCAACACTTTAATGGGACATCCCATTCTATTGCTGTTGGAACTGTCCATTGAAGGCTACAAATCTTCCCAGTATTTTTGAAGGAATTGTAAAGCAATTAAATGCTATGCAAAATCAAATTTTATAATGTCCCATAATTATCTTACTATTTCTTTATTGATTGATTCATGCCTGTTTGAGTAATTCTGTATTTTAGGCTTGAATGCTCTGAAAATTCCTGTTTTCACTTACATCCTATCTCCACCCACCGCTCTTTTGCGATTATTCATATAAATTTAGACACAGTGTGATACACAAAGGATTTAAAGTGTTACATAGCCATTTTTCAAAAATAAAAACATGAAAATCTGTTACTTACAAATGTGAAATGCCAGTTCAAAGGAGTGGTACCTATCAGTTTTGCAATTTTAATATGCAACTTTCATTTTTCTATTATGAAGTCACATAAGTTTTTGCAGTTTATCTAGAAAAAAAGTTTCAAATAAATTATTGTTTTATTTTATTACACCAGAAAAAGCATTTTCTTTCAAATTCTAATAAAAAAATGTATTTGCATCAGTTAGATTTTTGATTTATGCATATTTATTAACATATAAATAAGTTATACATTAGCAAAAGTCTTTATTTATTTTAACAAAATCTAACTTGGGGTGTTTTTAGGGGAAATATTAAGAATCCAAATTTAACCTATGCAGACACAAGGAGAATAAACTAATACTCCAGTTAGGACCAGGAGTTGAATCCAGGACCTTCTTGCTGTGAGGGATGAGTGGAGAGCACAGTTCAGTTTCTACATTTCAATCCGATACTACTGTGCCCTTCCCCAGTCTTTTTCTCCCACTTGTTTCTTTTCTTCTTATTCAATAGAACCACACTTACATAATACTGAACTATTACTTTAAGCTCTCCTCCAGTCAGCATTCCTGGTCTAGTGGGGAAGCCAGTGAAATAGTAAATATATTTGTAAATGATCCACTCCGCACCCAGTCTCTTGTCTCTCAGATAAACGACTGTGCCTTTCTGTGCGCACACCACTCTCCATATTTCTGACATTTCCCTGTTTAACGCCTGTATATTTTATGTCTGTCTTTATGCTCTGGGCCTTTTTGCATTTTCCTTTAAAGCTCAAATGCTGTTATTGATGCCTTGCCCCTGGTACATTATGCATTATTTGCTTTGTAAGTACCGCTTTTGCATATTGACGGTAACAAGAAAATGCATGTATGGAAATTCTAATATAAATTGACTTATACGTATAGCCTGGCAGTGGTGCTCGGTAAGCTGTTTTGCAAATAAAATATTGTCCTTTTTGCGCTGCTAATCTTGAGGAGCAGTTTTAAGGAGTGCCACGGCGACAGGAAAACAAAACAAGTCGTACCTTTGGCTTTTAAACATGTGACAGATCGCGCCTCTTTCCAACACTTTTATGCTGCGTTTCCTTAAGGCGGACCGCGTGACATAAGGGGCTTTTGATAAGACTGGAAGGAGCAGAGCAGTGTACTTGGCCGTAATGCTGCTTTATGGTGTCCTTTTTCATTTAGCGTGAATGCACTTTATGATTTCATTTCTCTGTGGAACGAGGAGGAAAGCAGAAGACTCACAATTGCCGGAGAAAGCTCTTAACACATCCAAATCGTCACAAAGTTGAGATTTGGTGTGCTTGACTGAAGAGGAATTTGTGGTAGATAAATATTTCCTCAAACTGGTTTCCTAGCTGTTAATAAGCTGCTATTTCTGATTAAAGTCTTCACTCCTCATTAACAATTTGCACGTTTTGCTCAGACACAGTTATTGCCTTATTATCAGATTTTATTCAACACAAATCACTACAATTCACTGTTCTGGAAGTAATTTTATCTGTTTCCATCTGCAACGTGTGATGTGAGGGGAGCCTGCACTGGGAAAAAGCTGTTTCCTTTGTTTTACTGAAGTGTGACAGTGAATATTGTAACATCTCTAAATCCAATCAATGCTCAACTTATTAACAGTATTTTTTAGGGCTGGGTACCGCTTTATGCAGTTTTAATGTAATGTTTAATTAACACTGTTCTAAGAATCCATATTGTGCATTATAACACAGCAGGAGATGCCACCAGCCCAAGTTACAGATGAATTTTGTGGAGGAATTACCATACTCACACTAACAAGGCCTGCTTTAACAATGAGAACACCTACAATTTTTACAAAGTTTAATGCTATATGTGGAACATTCCAGATAAAGCAATAAAATGTATCACTTCTCCATATAAAACCTGTATAAAGATTAGATTGGATTAGAAGTACTTTATTATCCTGAAGGAAATTCAGACGTGGACTTAGAGAGTGTGATCAACCATAAAGTTCAGCTCCAGTCAAATGAAGCTCACGGTGCAAGCAGTTATAGGAGCAATTTTGGAGCAGAGTTATGTATTAGGAATAGGAATTTATTTACGTACAAAATAGTGAAATAAAAACCCTGGGATCAGGTAGACCAAAATGATGAGACTCACTGCAGCAGTTACAGAGAGAGGTGACAATTTTTCAATGTAAGGTAAATAGGAGTTGAGCTAGAAGCGCTCTCATGAACACTTCGTATTTGAAAGTGGTGGCTAGCGGTTTAGAAATGTCCATTTGTATATACAGCCTATGCACTTGTCTCAAAAATGACACAGACAGGGCAAACTGAGATCGCTGTGTGACATGCAAACTTTTCTCAAACTATTTTCTCAGCTAATTAAATATAATGCTTCTTCTACGGACACCTGTGTATCTTTAGGCTTGCATCCTTTAGATTGAGTTGAACCAGAGGAGCTGTAAAACAAATGACTGTCCTTGTCTAAACCTCAGGAAGGAGGAAACTGCACCTTACATCTGATAACCTCCTTTTAGCCCCTCAACCAGAACAGAAAAGCTTTGTAAAACGTATTAGAGAAACGGTTTAGATCGGTCTCTTCCTTGGTCCCGACTCGGCCATCTCCGCTGTGAGATTTCAATGGCGATAGCTGCATTTAAGGAGCGCAGAGGGCCATCACTTTTCTGCTCTCAATATGGTTTTGTGGTTTTATCCAGCGTATCCGGGCACATAAAGGCTTTATAAGGGTGCTTACAGACATGCAGGCCTTTTGAATCTCCTAAATGATTCTGGGGGCGTGGCTATGGGCCTATGATCAGCTGATTTATGCCTTCCCCCCTCTTAGTTCAGATTGATGTTTTGCTTTTCCGTGCCTTCCTGCTTTTATGGCATCATCTTGTGTCCAGAGATCTGTGCTCCTTCTATAAAGAGCCTTTTAACTTTGCCTCTCAATTCAATAAAACAGAAAGGATGAGGAAGTGATTAAGAACTTATGCAAATGGATTTATGATGTATTTACATTAGTCTTTCATGTGTGCACAGTGGTGAGAAATGACAAAAATGACTCGTGTCGAAGTAGCACACAGTTGGCAGGCTGTAAATGACACACCACTGGAGCTTGTGACAGTTTGTTAGCAAAAGACAAAACTGTGACAAAACTGCCAATTCTGATTGTGTTCATAATGAGGTTAAACACCAGTAATGCCTATCCATGGGTTTTAGATTGATGTAAAATTAGCACTGTTGCCATAGTTATTAACAAAGCAAAACAAAATATTCCATCTTTTGAATAGTGAGTAGCCAACTCAAAACGGTGCCTACAAATAAGAAGCTGAAATCTACGAATTAATTATATTCATATGTATTTATGTAACACATCTGAGGTGTTAATAACTAAAATACTTATTATTATATGTAAGAATAAAACATGTAACACACTGCTCCTCGTTGTTTAATCCGTTAATACCAAGGTCCCACCAACTGAAAGTAGTTCACATTTAATTCTGACAAGCTTTTGACTGTTCATTGATTACTTGTTGCTATGATGATCCCCACAGCGTAGTTATTCAAAAAGAGTGCATGGCGGTTAGCCTTTACTTTCACTGACCAAGGTATAAAGTGCCAATATTAGGCATCATATTTTTGATTATACATTATGTTAATATTACATTTATTCTGATGTCTAAAGCATACTCCCCAAAGACCATCATTGACAGCGCGCTCACCCCACTCATAAAGAAGGACAGCATTGTGTATAACTGTTAGTCAGATCAGGTCTGTCTTCACTGACTGCAATTTGGGCTATTTAAATTGTAGCTCTATATTTCAAAGCTATGTGCATTTTATGTACGTGCAACATTTAACAATGTGATCTTGAACAAGTACTTTTAATTGACTCCTCAGAAGCTCTTTGAAAAGGCTGTTGTCAGTGTCAGACACTGGTGTTGTCTCTAAACAAAGCCATAGACAGGACAGCGGTCACAGGCACACATCCGTCTGAATTATCTGTTGCTAACCCCCCCCCAACACACACACACACACACACACACACACACACACATCTCTCTCTCTTTCTCTTTCATCCTTCTCTCTCTCTACCCCCCTCTCACCTGCTCTCTTTCTCCACCCTCCCTCTGTGTCTCTCAATCTCTCTCATCCTCCCCTCCTTCTTTTCTCCCTGTCTCTGTTTCTCCCTTCCCCTCTCTCTCACCCTGTCCCTCTCTCTCTCTGTGTCTCTCTGCCCCCCCCCCCCCCCCCCCCCATCACCCTCTCTCTCCCTCTGTCTTTCTCACTCCTTCATCCACGTCATCTTGTACAAACGTCTCATTTGGGACAAACAGGATGACTACTGCTGCCCTAACCCTCACACAGCGTCACATGAGACCAGAGAGAGCCTGGCCTGTAAAATGACTGATGTTTGTAAAAAGCGACATTTCTGCCTCGTAAGCGCTTCCTCCGAGACGCTCCCCTCTTTTATGCGCGTCTTCATAAACTCGCCGCCTAATGCGCCCTGACACTCTGTTTTGATATCATTACACCATTATACTCATCCCCCCTTTTTTGAGCGAAAAAATGCAAGTACTTAGAAAGTCGAAATTCATAAATAAATTTATGTCAAACTGCACTTAATATTGATTTTGTTAGTGTACAGATTCAATAATAAGGTAGCGAGTGCATGAATATTTAAATATAATCCTCATTTCTGCATCTCCTAATGGCCTTTTCTCCTCTACACTCAATTTAAACACAATTTGGAAACTATAATGTATTGAAAATGACTGGAATTCAGCTATAAATCATTGCTGGGGTACTGCCCGCCTTTTATAAGATAGTCCCTGTATTAGTCCCTAGGGGGAGCTACTCACACAATTAGATTTCTGATTTTTTTTGTAAGCTCTGCAATTATCATCGCACTATCAGAAAGTGGCATGGTTTCAATGTCTATGCAGAAATGGAGGAAATGGACTAAGCCACAGAAAGGTCATAGGTCAAGTTGCAACCACACATGCTGCTAATGCTTCCAATATAACCTCCACTGATTTCACTGTTTGCTTGTGTATAAAGTACCTTATTGTTACCAGCTAATGGATAAAAGTAAGAGAAGTAGAGCCATAGGAGGCAGTAGCAGCAGCTTAAATGAATGAACCAAAGCGTCTAATAGGCATGTGCACAGAGCCACGGCCCAATCCATACCATGTCTATCAATAATTCATCCTTCGCTTGTGGCCTTTTGGGAGACATTAAGGTAATATGAAGAGCAGTCAGGCCAAATGGTTTGCAAATCCTTTTTAAGCAGGATACGCCGGATCATTTACCTGATTTCTGCACAAGTAGCAAGTTTAGCCCTCGTCCGACTGTTTCACATGAACTGCACTTGAGTTTCATTGGATTTGATGGAGTTAGGACATCATATGTGCCTAAGGATTCAAGGGTATCACAACAAATTGATCAGTGTTGCATAGATGGATACTTCCTGTGAGCTTTATTAAGAAGCAAAGCATATAAGGTATCATGTACTAAGTCATGCACTCAAGAAATAACCAAAACACTCAGCTTTTACACAACATCCATGCCTCAGGATAGCTTATTTTACTGAAGGGTTTGCAATAATGCAAAGTTGTAATATGTTTAAGAAAAAGGCTGGGTAATGACTGACATATTTTATTAGATGGACTCTTAAGGACCAATTTTATAGTCAGAGGAACTTGAATTTGCTTTAGAATTGAAAAGTTTGCATTGGCGTTTTGTTGACAAACCAATGAAAAAGTCCTTTATTCCAGTTAATAAATCCTACATTGTAAACAGGAATGGGTGATATATATTAGCAATGTCAGCTTTGGTTATATCAGATGGGAGTCCTCAGATATCTGTAACAGTCCAATGTTGAAAATCTATCTGATATTTGGCGCCAATGTTTAATTCAATATTTTAACCTAAATTTAAAAAACTGCTATCAGCAACTATCGATTATTGTCACAGAACGAGAAATATTGGTATCTGCTCAAAAAATACAAATCAAACCAAGATCTTGCTCACAACGCTAGAAGGAATACTGTCACTTTAAATTGCATTGTCTATTTCCTAACTGACTGGGAAAATAACCGCTAAAAATGTAAAGTTTGTCCAGTCTTCTCTTCCTAACCATGTGCTAATGTTGTGTTGGGACTTCTTGCGTAATCTTGTGTAAGTGCTGGCTAAGTTTTACACTATAAAAAAGCACCACTTCAGCATTATTACACTGGCTTTTTACATTTGGATTTGTTCTCCAGTTTGGACGAAACATCTGCAGGCAATTTGTTTTGGAAAAGCAGGCTCCCATTCACACACAAACACACAAACGACCAATTGATTTCATATGATAAAAGTTAGCAAAGCATTAGCAGATTTTAATGGTTACACAAAGTGGAGCCAAGGGACAGGAATTTGATGAAAATGTGGTAACAGAGCTGAGCTGAATGCAAGACTGTAAAGGGACACGTTCAGTTCAATATAACGCTCATTCACTTCGTAGCAATAACTTTAAAATGAAGCAAAATATGACACCAGTGGGAACTACCATTTTTTGTTTGTCCTTCTTTAATTAGTGATACATTTATAAAGGGCAGTGTAGCAAGCATTAGCTGTGTTAATCCTATGTGATATTTTTACATAATTGAACTTAGATTTAGTTCTTTTCTGACTGGCTAATCCACCTGTCAATCACTAAAGGTTCACCAGTGACCTGGCTCACATTTTCATAAAGAATTGAAGAAGTGTGTTTTCTGGGAAGTTATTGTCCATTCTTTCAGAAGGAAATAGCTTCTAAAACCAATATTTCCAATTCCATTACAATCCATTATATATATTTTTATATTCAAACCATAACCATCTCAGACCACATTTAGGACTAAAAACAGAAGTAATCTTTAGCACCAAGCTCTGTTGCTCCATCTCTCCATTATGTCCACAATGAGTTCAACATGTAATCTTTGTATGCAGCTATATCGTGATTATTCCACATACTCATATTATGTAAAGGTGGCCGTGCTGGCTAATAGCTGGGCTGTCACTGTAAGTTATGGGTGTCACCTCTTGTGCAGTGGGGTCACACATAAAGGCCTCTAGTTTAATTCACACTCACCCTGGTCAGGCTAAATGGCCAATAGTGGAATTGGAGCATTGCGTTTTATTCCTATGAACATACATATATACATTTGCTATTAACATTGATCAAAAATTCAAACGGCTTTTTGCTACATTTGCCCAAGGTTAAATATCTACTACATGTAGCACAGTAATATTACATGGCATAGGTCTTAGTGTAAAGTGAATGTGCTGTATTTGAAGTCATATAGTGGATTATTTTTTCCCTTTCATATTGGCTTTGGGTTCACCATAACAAATGATCAGCCTCTTTTTTTATATTTATTCATTCTGGACAGTTTTGGGAAGGAATTTAATACATGTACCAAAAATGTGTATTCAGAATTTAGTCACTTACATTTACTTTCCTAAACTAAAAATAAATAGTTCTTGATCTTGCAAGTTAGGAGTCAAATTGCATGGTATTTTTTTACTGACATGAAGCTGTTTTAATCCTGTCATGTAACTTTTCTGGTGAATGGTCCACCACCTGCTCGTCTCCATGAAGGTTTTTGCCTGTAATATTCCATGGTATAACTTTAAACAAATCCTTTGAGCATTTATTCATTACTGGTGTTTCTATTGCTTAAAAATACAGTAATTCCTTCTGCGAATAGGGGCGACTCTCCGTAGGTCTGAATTGTATTGTAGTGTACTGCTGTAACCTGCTTGTCTCCCTTGGTATAGGTTTAATCTATACTGCAGAACATTATAGACAAATTAATAACATTTCCATGAAGTCAAGCAGAGGGCGGACCCTCCCCTATAAATGTTACTCTCTCCACCTTTAATCAGTATATTTTTCAAAACTGATTCTGTTTGTTAGTTTATGGTGTTGGTGAAAGAGCAGTGACAAAGAGACTTCTGGAGACGTCATATGATGTATACTGTACTCTGTGGCATTCGGAGCACTTAGCGCCGCAGCCCTACCAGTGTAACGCTTGTATTTCTTTATTATTTATGTTTTAATTTGCATTTGCCAGTCCAAATTAAAGACCAGGCATTAAAGTTTACGAGCGTTTGTGTAAATTATAAGATTTGAAAGAAAGATTGCGTTTATTGTTGTGAGCAGAAAACATTACTTTATATGAGTTTTTTTCTTTACAAAAACATGCCATAAAACCACAGAATGTGAGTTGTGTATACTAAATGTGCCAATGCATTGTATCCACCTGGCAACACAGTAAGCCATATTTCAAATTCAACTTCAGAACATGAAAGCTTGGCCCGCCAAACCCTCTCATGTTAATTGTGTGGAGGCCTTAAAACAAAGCATGCTGTTTACAAAATGTAGGCGAATCCTGATATGTGCATTTCTGAGTACCGTGTCATTTTTCCTCCCTGAGTAGGATATTAAAAATTGATCATTCTTTGTAATAGCCTCATTTCTGTCGGTTTTCATATTTTACTCTGGTTTTAAGGAAAACACGAAACATTAATCAGCTATGACAGAACATACTCTTAATGTAATCATGCAGGGAATATGAATTGCAAATGTTGCTAGCTCCCCCCACCACCTTTCACAACCCAAATGCGCTTCCATTAATGTTGCAAAATAAAATAATCATGACCGTTTTAAATAGAAATCGGCTACAAGGAATACGACAGAATATTTTAGAATCATAGTTTGTGTGAAAAGGCTAGAAATGCGCTGGGTTGTACATTAGCAATAGGCGCTGCAGAGGCTGTCCCAGGACAAGTGAAGAAAATGTAAGGTGACACGTGCTCATTTCCACCACGATAGAGACAAACCAGTTTTCTGTCTCAAGAACAAAGATTTCTCCTTTTTTTCTGCTTCTTGATAACTTATATATGTCAATATCAGTAAATTATATAATATAACTAAGCATTCAAGTATAGAATTTATATTGGTTATAAATTGATGCATAATTGATGGAGGCCTACACGACACTCTCATATCTTTACCTGTGTGCCTTTAGTGCATGTGGAACATGTTGTATTGTGATTATTTATTAAACTAATATTACTGGTCAATGGGAAGTAATTCTGATGTGTTTGCCATGTTGTAGTCTGTTCTATATTTCTAATTAGATCATGTCTTACTAATGACACATAAATATTATTATTATCATCAATGATATGCTTATCATGGTAATATGCTTATTCTATGCACTTTATTTACAGTACTGGGCATCCTCCTGCCCAGAGGTCCCATACATGGGGCCTTCTTTAGATGATCTCCTCAGTATTCAGGAGAAGGACCATGGCTGTATCAGCCATGTTGCCTCATGTCCAGGACCTCACGCTCTGGTGTTGTCTCATCCTCCACCTCAGAGATGGTGTACAGCTTTCTATCTGGGAAGGTGAGCTTGGGCCACATAGCTGCACCAGGTGTTGCCATTTCATCAACCTGAACAAAACTGACTGGCGTTTGTTTGTTCTCTTTGATGAAGATTTTACTTGCCTCCTCGTGAGAGTAGTTTGAGAGGATATACTTCTCTGTTATTCTTGGCTGCACAACTGCAACAGCTTTGAATGTGCCTGCCATGTTGCCTCCCTGAACAAACTTCAGTCCTGTGGCAAGATTGGTTTGCCTCTTCTCTGGTGTCGTCTGTGTCATCCTCCACCTCAGAGATTGTGTAGAGCTTTCTCCTTGGATAGGTGAGCACAGGCCACACAGGTGCAGTAGGTATTGTCATTTCATCAGCCTGAACAGAGCTGAGTGGTGTTGGTTTGCTCTGTTTGATGAAGATCTCAATGGCCTCCTTGCGAGAGTAGTCAGGGAGGATGTAGGTCTCTTATTTTGGGCTGCACAATTGCAGCAGCTTTGACCTTGGGAATCTTCACTGTGGAAGGCTGAATCTGGATCACAGTGGAGAGTTTGCCTCCATGGATCAGTTCAAGATCTCTCTTGAGACCAGGGAAGTCAGACTCGGGGTCCAAGGATGGTGGTGTCTCTCCTGGACTTTGGGTTCTGGTTTGCCCACATGGATAATTGTGAATCCAGAACCTTACAGCTGCTGCTCTTCTTGGTTTTGGTCTCCTTGAGTACAAGAGCTCCTTTTTGAGCCTTCTTAGATTTAGGCTGAGTTGACTATGAGTGGACGTCTATGAGAAACTCATTATTTCTGCGCAGGGCAGAAATGCACTGGTTCCATGAACACTGAGTTGTGATTTCAATTGTTTTATACGTTCAGTGCTGAGCTCTGTCATGTGTAGGCATTCAGTTTGAGATACTGTTGAATAATGAGGACAGCGAAACTTCAGTTTGACTCAGAATGTTCAGGTCGTCATATCACATGTGCCAATGGCCATAGCATTTTTATTCATATTCTCTACTTTCTGACTGGTCAAAATCAGGACGTCTTTTTTTTTTCTCAGTTAATTTCAATTTATTCTTCTAATCAAGGTCAATCAAGATATTAATTCATAATTAGTAGATTTTATTTGTACTACACGCTCAAAACTGGGGCAGTTTAAAAGAAGGCCATTATATTGTTGAATATTTCATATTAGACCAATGTTGATATATGAATGAATCCTGAAATATCATCCGATATCAATAATAGCACCAAGATAGTATGCCTAGAAAATATTCTTTTTCCATTACTATTCTTTTATTTTGCGTTTAAGCTAATATGCTCAGAACATCAGGTCCCATTGCTTTGTATTTTGTACCAAACTAAGAAAAAAAGAAGAAGATATTGAGAAGTATTGTGTGTGATTATGCTTTAAAATCCTTTTTTATGACTTTTGTTCTGACTTTCTGACGCCACCCAAAAAGCCAATAGTCTGAATTCTACAGTGCATATCTCACATGTGTCTATTTGAGAAATAAACCAAAACAACTGGTGCTTAGAGGGGTCGTTTCTGAAGTGGAAATTAGAGCACTGATAACATCCTGCAATTAACATGATACATTATGAAGGTCTAGGCGCCACAATAGATCCGTGTTTATGGCCTAAAATATCTCCTCAGCTGCCTTTAGGAGTCGTCTTTACAGAGAGCGGGACGGAGCATTCGACAGACACGCGCTCAAAATGGAGAGGCACCTTTCAAAACAAGTCAATATCCAGCACGCAACAAAGAGGTCCTCATTAGATTCATTTGCCTCCCGGATCAATGTTTTCCTCGGGATGTGAGTTATAAAGTCAGAGTGCAGCATAAATAATCAAAAACAAATAAAGATTGTGTTTGGAGAAATACGGCCGATAGTGCTCATAAAATCTGCACGCAAAAGCACTGGATGAATATTTAAAGATGGGAAATGAGAAAATTAGCCCAGGATGGAAAAAATTGGGTTGCTAAAAAGGACTAAACGAAGACTAAACACAGACCTGAACTCAACTCAAAGGTAATTCGGAAACAAAACCGTGAGACAACTTTTAAAAATCTTTTGACACCATTCTGTATGTGTAAACGTTAGCTGCATTCTCATTGTTTTAAGGTTACTACACCTATTAACTATTCACTACCTTTGCACCATTGTAGACACATTTTATTTAGACCAAGACTTAACTGAACTTATATTGGGTCAAACAAAAAATTGTTAAGTAAAGCCTAACAAAACAAAAATGTTATTAAAATATTTCTAATATTATGATAATCAAACGGGTAGCTTCCAAAAGCACTGATAAAGAATGGTAGCAGAATTATAAACCATGATTAACATCTGAGTGAGACAATAGAGATGTACAGTATACTATAAATAAACACAGGTAATGTTGATATGGACTACATCAGTACAACCTGGACAACACTGGGAATGAATCTCATTAAAACACAATATGAATATTTAAAATGTGCTGGAAATGCATTGTGTCAAGTAGAAAAACATCAGTTTCTAAAAAGGTCTGACCTTGTCTGGCGGCCGGAGGAATCCTTCAGAGGGTACCTTGGCCATACTTAGTGAAAAGTAGATAATTTGTTAATGTCACGCACTTGTTGGAAATGGCAGATAAATGGATTTCAGCCATTATTTTCGGGCCTAAGTGAAGTGAAGGAGGAAACGCTGCAGAGAGGACAAACCCAGTTATGACTGATAAGTGTCTAAGAGCTAATGAAGGCTGGCCGGGCCAAGGTCAATGGCTGCTGGGGAGATGCTCCGAGCTGCTCCGTCGTCCTGCAGTTTAAACCTGGAGGAAATATACATTGAGCTTTTAACACCTTGAAACATAGAGAGACTGGGATATGAAATATGGCCGTGTAATGTCTTTTTAATGACAGCCCCCCAGCCCACTGTTCTGGCCTGAGATTGGAAATGGGAGGTGAACCTTGGTATGACTGCGCTAAGTGCTTGTAATGCACCGTAACTTCTGTCCGTCCCACTGAGTGAGACAGTCCAGGCCACGAGATGAATGCCCCGCTCCGGACAGGCCCAGCGCAGGAGGACACTGCACTCCCTGTGATCTCACTGTAGGGTAGTGGTAGTAGTAAAGAGTCAGAGACAGTGTGAAGGTGGGTCACATCTCTACTCACTGTGGATGAACTTAATGTTTAGTAAAGTTGGAAACATATTTGGTTAACTTTAATTGGAGTAGATAGATACTTACATTATTGGAATGAAATGTATATTGGCTTGTTTACCTGTTTATTTGTTAATATGTGAGTAAGTGGGGAAGGCATAGCTCATTTTTTCCCCTTGTCCTTGAGCAAAATACTCTCCACACAGCAACTTTTGGAAAGCCTTCATTGCTATGTTATATAATTTTAGAAGCCACTGTGGCTGAAACAGTATTGTCCTCTAATAATTTGCAATAAATGCATTCTCTACAAAGCATACATTTTTGTTCCACCATGAGCAGAATAATTTTGAATCAGTTTTTCGTGAATAATGCCATATGAGTGAAGGGATACTACTTTTTGATGCAATATTCAACCTTACCACTAGATGCCACCAAATTGCAGATGCCGCACTTTTAAACACCTTTATAGTCAACGAACGTTTACCGTGGACTTCCTGTCACTACACTATGAACCCAAAGAGGTCCATAGTCTCTTTCTGCTTGTTTTCTTCTGTGTTTTGAGCCTGCACTGACCCTTGGCTGGACTCTCCATTTTGACTCCCTTAATCCAATCAGGCCAGTGAATAATTACTAAATAATAACACACGGCGCAACATCATCTTGGCTCCATCTTGTAGAGTGGCTTCTTCGCCTGCTTAATGTCCTCTAAAGACCCACATTACACCCCGATTAGATGGCACTCTTGTTTCCTTACATCCAGGGCTTGACTCTATACTGGCTTGTCACCCTGCCTTTGGCCTAATCAATTTCATTACTCTAGTTACAGCCCCTGTGGCCTTAAACTTCAGCTCCTGCTCTGTGCCGATCAATAGCCCGCTGCGTCCCTGCCAAGGTTCCATTTAAAGTTCATTTATTTCGAGCCATCATATAAAACAAGACAGAGCATCGATGCAGGCCCACTTTGTTTTATTTGACTGAGGATTTCCAGCGTGACACTCAAATCCACTCCACTGCACTCCCCAAAGGTGTCCCAGGTAAGAGGGACAGTTTGTTTACTTCCTGTTAGCGGACATGTCGGCCAGACTATGGGAGACAAAAATAGCAAATGGTTATTTTTACTCTGAGAGCAAAAGACAACAGCAAGGTGGCTGAGTGGTTAATGTTCCTGCCTCACAGCAAAATGGTTCCAGGTTAGACTTTTGGCCTTTCTGTGTGGAGTTTGCTTGTTTCTCCCTGTGCGTGTGTGGGTTTCATAAGGGCACTCTGGTTTCCTCCATCAACCCAAAACAAGCAGCATAAGTAAAAAATCCTCCAGCTAAGGTAGTCCTGACCAAGCCTAGCTCAAGATCTAGAGATGGGTCACTACGGCACCGGCTCACTTCTAGCAGGTTGCCCCGGTAGCAGATGGATGGGCCAAATGCAGAGGACAAATTTTCCTGCAGCTTTGTGTGTCATCTTGTTCATTTCAGATAGACTTATGAAAATGTGTTTATTCATTTCAATGTGATGTTTGGCATAAACCATAAATCTCTCTGCTAAGAAACAAACATAAACAGGTGGTGGGCAGGGTTTCCAGACTGACTTCATTTGTATAGAATATTTTGAAAAATTCTGTCTGGCTGTGTGGCTAGCCAGGCTACAATTAAGTTAAGTACAAATTCAAGTGCACACTGACTAAAGTATTTTGGCCAAATTAAATCATGATAGTGCTAATGGGTGTCTGAAACATTTGATAGCCTACATGCTTCCTAATAAGGTTAATATGGTAATTGTGAAGGTCGACTTTTAATTAAAGTATTATAGTAGTATTGTAAGACTTTGCGAATTGTCTGTTTTGCATGTGGAGTGTAACAGAAATGATCTCACTTCTAAAACTAATAGTTGTATCAAACTAGTGCTACTGGAGAGAAGCCAATTTAAATATTCATCTCAGTTCAGCTCACAGTGATAAAACTCAAAAGCGTTCACAGCTTTCAGGTAATAATGACACTCCCACAATCTCACCCAAATCCTGCACCTTCCTCCTTCACAGCCCCCTGCAGTTCTTGCCACTGTAACATCCTATATTATCATCACTTAATGCAGTTCAATCATTAATGGCATACGTATATACTGAGCCTACCTCCCCCTTTATAGAGTCGTGTGTTTGTGAAGTCTATAGAGATGCCAAGCTTTGGTGAACAATTATGTATAGAATTATAATGCTGAAATATTCATAAGGCTTATATAGAAGATGAGCCTTTCATTAACACGCAACTTCATTACGATTCACAGCTTGACAAATCAGTGGCGTGGTTTCAGCGCTCTAATAGGGATAATTTGCTTTGGATCTGGTGAATGAGGTCCCAATTTACATGAAAGTGGCCCCCAGCATTGATTGAAGTGGCGTGTTTTTAGTTATTTTGATAGCTGTGAGGATACGAGGGGACTAATTTACAGGGCGATGTATAGAGGAGATGATAGTGAGAGGGGAGGTTCAGATTGAAGGAATGAGAGAGACTTGACTGTCAACATGACCTGAGTTAGAGCAATTGCCAATAAGTAAGGTTTGCAAAATAATCTATACCTATGTACTTATCAATACTTAAAAGTATTATGCCATTTTCTGATCCAAGTTACGATGGTGTTTCCTCATCAAAAACATGAGTTGTGTTTTATTTCATTCACATGTTTAACACACATCCTGCATATTTTGGATGAGTTCTTCTCTCAAACATAACTCCATTCTCTGTTTCACCTTGTGATATCTTATGGCAATACAGGAAGTGCTCCACTGTGTTTTTAATCTGCATATACATACTCACTAGAATCATTTGGCTAATTTCAGATGTGGAATTGGATATCTTTACTAAACAGACTGTGAAAGTGATGTAATGTATTGGTAGCTTTCAAGTTAACAGCTACTAAATGAATGACATCACAAGGTGGAGATATAGACAGACTAAAAATTCAGGATTGCTCAAATGTGTGAATGAAACAAAGCACAACTCCAGATATGTTTTTGATGAGGAAGCCACATTATAACATGGTTTAAAGCTTTGAAGAGTCAATTTTGTGTAATATAGGACCTTTAAACTATTGCAGGAATTAGTACAGGTATCAGTACTGATGAAGAAATATATAGAGGTACTTAAAAGGACCTTTAATGAGCAGGTCTAGTCTAAGGCCACTAGATAACATTCAAGTTTCTTCTGTTATTTTGTGTACAGAAAATAATGTTTTGTTCTCTATTAAATATGCATTATTACCATTGTAGTATCAACATCTGTATAAGCTCAAGTATGGAAATCAAGTTAGAGTTTTTTTATGTATTGAGATAACGCTAACTACCAAACAATAGGCTATTTTTTATTCATTTATTTATTTTACATGAATACATAAATGATCATTTGGGCGTTGTGATAAGGCCCGGCCCAACTTTAAATAATGGTTAAAACTAATACCATGTGATGATAGGAGGAAGACACATATTACTTTAACTTATCATGACATGAATCTATGTACAAATACACTGGAAAAACAGCATAAACATATTTCATTATACCATTTATTTTTGGATGACATTAACTAGAAAGAGCGAGTTAATATATATATATTTTTTTTAACTAAATCATGTATCTGTTTTTAATATCATATGTTGTTAGGCCTACTAAAGAGTTTACCTTTGTTTCTGCTGTTTGGCGCACTGTAAAATAATGTAGCAAAAGTGACCTATCCCTGTGACACTAAACTTAAAACAGCCGCGGTCACAAAACTCAAACCATTGACCATAAAAAACATTACAAGTTAAACCATAGAGACTGTAATGGTTAAAACACGCCTTTAATGCACTCATAAATATCTCTCTCATTGATGTCGTAAACACTGAAAATAAACCATAAGGCCCTGAAAACTCTATAATCCACCTCAATCTGTGCTCAGCTCCTCACATGTATTAAAAGGTTGAATTGATCTAACAGTAGGCCTCATGAAGAAAGTGCTTATTACAGGCCATTTTGTGTCTCTGTGAAAAGTTATAATAAAATGAGAGGGGCCAGTTCCAGGATGACCTCAGAGGTACTGGTTTTTAATAACAGTGTGTTTAATGTCATACGGCTGGACTCAAACTGCAGTGGGACTAGTAGTCAGCGTTCAATAGCAATAGATTTAATACTTTGAGAAATATTGTTTGAAAATAGGGCTTGTTGAGTGCAAAAATGTGAAAACACTAATTTTAAATGGTTTGTAGTTGTCCAGAGTTATTCTTCACTTACTTTATGTATTTTGAGCATCCCATTTATTCATCATGATGAGTTTATAAGTGCTTTTCTCATCTTTCACCCAGAACTTTTACTCAATCACAACTTGAATAGCTATGTTTTTTACTTTGGAATATGTTATAATCTTTGAGTTTTTTTGTACACATTTAACTTACTGGCCTATCTTGAAGTTTATTTAACAGTTATAGCCATTCCATAAGAGCATTACCCTGAGGTGTATGTACTTTAACAACTTGCATTATTCTCTTTATTGCCTCTCATTACCCCATTATTCACATTTCATTTTATTCAGTTATTTTGCTGTACACTGTTACCTAATATTTTACCACTATACAGTATTTTCTATCAGTATGTAGCATTGCAGTAACGTTGCTTTTATCTATTTATCTATTTTTACTCATATAGTGATGGATAATTAAAGAGGGAAATCACTGCATACCAGTGGCCAGAATATCCTCCGGCAACTGTAAAATGCAGAATAATAGAAAGAGTACTTTTACCCGAATACTCTAGAGCATGTTTAGCGTACTGAGCCAGTAGCACATTTGGGTTTGAACCAAGGCGAGTCTTTTGCTACAATGTTCGGGGTTGCCATGTGTGGCGAACTGCAGCGTGGGGCTTGGCAGGAACAGCCCCAAATGAGAGCATCTTGTTTTAATCAGTGATTCTGGCTGCGATCGCTGTGGAGGGAGCTGCGAGGACTTGGCAACGCGGTCCGTGGCACTCGTACAAAATACACAAATATTTCCACAGTAATTATGTGTCAAGTGAAACAAGCTATTGAGGGCTGGGGCTCGCATGTGTTAGGAGGGAGGGCGAAAAGCTGTGGATGCAGGGGATTGAGAGAGACCCCCAAAGTGACAAATTAGGCCGTCAGACTTTGATAGGCTCAGGGAGGTTTTTCTGGCAGCAAACACAGCCAGCGGTGTAATAGTGGAACTGGGTTTGGATCATATGGTGTGGTTTCCCAGAGGAGGAAGCTAAGTTCACCAGATCCACTTCAAACAGCCGGGTGCAGGCCAGCGGCGAGTACTCATCATCAGATCAGTGACTGGTGTTTCTGCTGGTTCCAGGATTATACAGCCACATTTGTAAATCTACATTGGCATCAAAATGTATTATAAGAGATGGCTGAGTCAATGGCTCCACTAGAAACGATTGGAAAAACAGTGGAAATCCTGTAATGACTAAAGACGTGTGTTTTGCCACACAAGGAGGAAATGAGGAAAGAAAGCAGTTTGGAGCAGCTGAGGGTGTGATTAATATTCAGTATAAATGCACAAAAATTCCCAAACAAGTAACCATGTTCATAGTCAATTAATCATATTTTTATGTGCAAACAGTCTTGAAGTTTGGGCCTTGACATATTAAGGGGTGTTCATTTTGGAACAAACAAAACAAACTGTTTTTGGTATACCAGCTTTTGACTTTTTCAGGCCATAGCACATGCAGTGATTTTGGGGTTCAAACACTTTCTTTTATTATTGGGCTTTTTAGCAAGTTAAACAATGTATGCAGTTTTGGGAGGGCAAAATAAATCACCAACTTTAACCATGTGTCGAAAGGGAAGAGCAACAATAATGTGCTTCTTTCTGTCCTTTCCTGTATAAATTCATAAAAAAGACCAATACTGTAAATAAATAATAGTTAGACTCAGTGACCTATATCTTAAGGTTCTTTTAGTCCATCCATTGCAGACCACTTGTCACATCCTGTGTGTCTGCTACGATCAGAGTACTTTAGACTGAAGCAGTGAAACCTGGACTGATCCTGAGTCAGAGCGACTGTCAAACTAACTTGTGTGACCTTCAGCACCACAGTATCAGTGCTGCTGATCTGAGTCCTGCTGATCTGAACAGAAACACTACACTTTGGGATCAGCGAAAACCAAATCCTCTTCTTTACACAAACACACCTCTGCCTTTGAGAACTGCACCGGGCTCACACTCAAGTTCTACTCAAGCCAAGAAATACCTTTGATCTTCTTCATTCATTTGGATGTGTTTAGTCCTACGAACTTGTGCTTACAAAGGCCTCTTCCATAAAAACATGTTTTTAGATATACTGTACCAACCTTCTGAGTTTCAGAACTTCAAACTCATTTTGTCCATAACTCTCAATCAGGTCATAACTCCTGTTATTCAAATTTGTTGAATAATAAAAAATAAAAAATACAAATCATGTAGAGTTCACATTATTTTCAAATTTGTGTGTTTGTTTAGTTTGACTTTTTACACCTGAAAAAAAGTTTGTTTGATTGACCTTTGGTTCTAAGTTGTGATGATTTAAATGTTTTACATATTAAAGTATATACAAGTTGTTATTTATTTTTAAAAATCTACTTTTTGATCAATTTAACATTTCAGTTAATTACAATAGACTTCATGCCTCAAATAGCATTGCATAATCAATTTAGCTGCACGTGATACCTTGTTAGGTCCAGGCTCAAGTATTGATAACCACTGTCCTTGTCTCTCTCCAATAGGCTCAAAGGGAAAGTATCAATATCTTTTTAAGGACTTATCTATGACTTATAGCAGCAAACTAATATGCAGAATATTTCTGTTTCTATTCTCTTAAAATATTCCTACGTTATCCTTAAATAAATCACCTCTCCTATCACCTCCCTCTAATAACTACACTTTAAACACAGTGGCGCTTTGACAGTCCCATGTACCCGTACTTCATGTTGTTAGCCTGAGCCCCTCACAGCGGTGCTCCTCTGACACCCTCATTACACCCATTCCAATACCCACAATCCCCTCCGCTGATCCTCACCCCCCCTCCTCCCTCCTTCACCTACCTCTTCTCAACATTGTATATGGGGCAAGCGTGCAAAAGTGACACCCGCCCCTCTGAAAGAATCTGCTCATTAGCCAAAGCAGCTAACTGTAGATCTCCGCATGTCTATTAGCGTTACATTTACCGCGGGCGTGACAGTGATTCATCACAAATATTAGCTTTGACTGGAATCCTGTCTCTGTGCTCTTGTGTGACAACCATTAAATCACCTGCCACTTTACCCCGGCTCGGCGCTAATGCTACACGCAGGCCCGCACAGTTTACCGACAATATGAAAAGCTCAGAGTAATACTTCAGGTTTTTATGCAAAGATATGTGCACTATGTTGTGAATAGTTACGGTATTTGGTCTGCGTAAGTGTCATAAAGGAGCCACAAAAACATATTTTATAAAGCAGCACAACTGGATAGATTTACCGCTGCTATACCTCTTCAATTATAGGATTTCCCTCCATCAGTCAAGTTACACATTCTCAGATAACTAGTGTACACACAGCCTAAAACAATAAAGTTAAGTGGAGGCCTATAAGACAAGGGCCTGAGCGAGGATTTTATTAAGGGGCACTATGTTATTTCTCTGGTGTGGGGGTGGTTTCCATGGAGATATTACTGCTTTGCTTGAAATGTTGTACAATATGGCATTACACGTTTCTGTCTTGCATTTGATTAATTACAAGAGTTTTTATTGCTAATAAAATACCTTGATAAACATGCTTTCTCACTGTGAGCGGGGCCGCCTCTCAACAGACCTGGAAGCATGTTGAGCTTCGTCTCCATAGAGATTGGTGAGGTACATCTGTGGACAAGCAGGTGATGCACCCTCCACAATACACTATTCTGCCTCCTTTTTTGCATATAGGTTTTTGCAAATGTTGCAACAGCAAAGTACAAGATCAGCAGTAGAAGACAGTACGCTATTACAATTGTTGGATCCATTTGAACTCCAGAACTGATGCAAAATAAAAGTACCGCTGCTTCGAAAATCTTGAGTTATCACTTGTAAAATTGAGAGGTAAAAATACCTGATCCATATGTGTTTTTATGAACACTACACAAACCCAGGAGATCACTTTTATAATTATCACATACCATCGACTTAAAATTTATTCCACTTTTCCCCATATTCCTGAGGGTTGTTTTTTCTCACTGTCACACTTTTGTCTCTTTCTTATTTGCCTCTTTCATGAACCTGAAGTGGGAATTGAGAAAGTGAACTAAACAGGAGGGCTCCACTGTTATTCCTTATTTAAATAGTCACATTGTCTTGAGCCAAAACCGTGATTTCCCTCCTCACTCCCACTCACACAAAGACACAACCTCCCAGTCGACCCGCATAGTACAGATGGCGATAAAAGGTATTTTCTGTTTGAAGCGGTTGTCCTGGGTTTTTGTGCAAATCCATTATTTAAACAAACCTGCACTGGCTGTTTATTGTTGAGATTTGGGAGAAGTTTGGAATGTCTCTTGGATATTTTATCTGTGCCAAGTTTGAAAACTTGCTTTCTGAGTAAACATTTAGTATCTGTTATAGATGAGCAAAGGTAGAAGAAGTATTCAAAATCTGCACTCAAAAGATTACTTCACTAAAAATGTAGTTCAAAGTACTTAAGAAACTAGTTATGAGGGTAAGTAAAAATAAAGACTTGTGAAAACTACTATACTCCCTGAAGGTGCACTATGTAACTTTTATGTTGAGGTTCTATCACTTGATTTTCTCCATGGAGATACATGGAGACAAGCAGGTGACACCACCAAGACCAAATTACAAGTTCGATTTTTGAAGAGGCAACCCTGCACTCAGTATGTTTGTTTTAAGGTTGTTCAAGACTATGAAAACACTCACGATCCAATAAACACATTATAGAATAGTCTACAGCACACTTTGGAACCTTCCAGGCAAAGCAATAACATCTCCATGGAAACAAGCAGGTAGTGGATCACCCACCAGAAAAGTTACACACTGTACCTTTAAATCCAAAATTCTGTATT
Organism: Boleophthalmus pectinirostris; assembly: GCF_026225935.1. Lineage (NCBI taxonomy): Eukaryota > Metazoa > Chordata > Actinopteri > Gobiiformes > Gobiidae > Boleophthalmus > Boleophthalmus pectinirostris. Next base: position 27,871,515 of record NW_026571515.1, read on the forward strand.
ACTGTAAAAGGTGCTTAAAGTTTAATTTTCCACATTATCTTACATTGTATAAGTCTGACAAGAAAATATAGGTAACATATTTGTAATATATGTAAAATACAAAAATAGTACAAACAACAACTAAGAAACTAAGACTGAAGAGAGTTAAGTTTCACTCATATAAAAGTGAGTGTTGTAGCTAAAATGATATGTGTTGATCATTTGTTGAGGACAGATGTAACAGGGGCAGTTGTCCAGTCTGTGTCTCAGCTGGTCAAAGGCATCACTGTGGGTTTAGCTCTTTGGACATTTGTCGCTTCATCTGTCTTCCATATTTCCTGTCACTCTTCTACATAATCCACCAGAAAGTCCCTGATTTAAAAATGTCTGGAGATCATTTTAAAGATAAACCATATTCAAAGAAAGAATAAAGAGGATTTATTTTATTATTTATTTGCTCAGACTGGTAACGAATTTGTCAGGAATTTATTCAAACCAAGTGAATAAGAATTTTCTATTGTCTAATAAAATTAGTAAAAGTACACTTACCTCACTGAATAAGTGAATTAAGTATGCATTTAAGTAATTCGAATAACTTTAATAAAGATTAATAATAGTCAATTTAATACAATTGACTGATTGTTATTTAAACATAAAATACTAAATTGTATGTTAGTTTATAGATTCACAGACACCTGAGAACATGAACTGTTTAGGCATTACTCTTATTTCCTTTGCTTAAAGGTTGATGGGTTTAAAGAATACTCCTGAAATCCGCCAGTGGGAGGCGCTGAAGCAGTGCTGTATTCAGCGGAGGCGGCCGCACTCAAGGCAATGGTCTTATGAGAAACTTTCTGACACTTCTTAATTCATTCATTTATTCTTCAACGCTAAACATGAACGTGATAAAGTTAGGTTATTCCTAGGTTATATGTATTTTATTTGTACACGTTTTATATCTCATAGAATAGAACCAAAATAATTAGGAGAAACAAGATATTATTGTATTTTATAATGTCGTTTTTGACTGAGCAAGTTCACTTAGTTGGAGGAAGGTTTTACCCGTGTAAAATAAAGATCAGTTTGGTTTGATATGATCCATGCGTAATGGGAACACAGCGGTGCGTAAAAACGGCAAAGTGGTTGTTTAGGTCTAAATTGTTGGACCACGCGGAGACACGCATGACTGATTTAAGAGCCAAACGTTCAAATATTTTTGCGTGTCCAATTAATAAAGTCCTCGCAGTTGGTGACGGATGGGCTCAGGGTCAAAGTGTCGCTTCTCAAATTTCAGTTCATTTGCGCAAAGACAGTCAGACGCCTGGCCCCAGTGCGAGTCAATATTGTTAATAACAAAAGGACAGGGGGACAACGCCTTCAAGTTGTCCGCACACAGTAACAGGAAGAAATCTTATCTTTTTAACAGTCACTTGAAAAAAAAATGTTCTGGGTATTAAATACTTTATAGAAAATTAAAGCTTTTTGAGGTGGCTGTAAACGACCTGGCTGCATCTGTCTTGTCCCTATTGCTATAATAATAAGACATTGATATTCCTACAATGGCTGGCCTAATGCGTTTAAATACAAGTCCTATTATTTTTTATTGTTATTTTGCATTTTCTCATTCCCGGCCTCGCATCTTTGGCTACCAGATGTGTCTCCACGTTGAAGAATTATTCCTCCTCCCCAGAGTCAAATAAATGCAATCAATATGAGTATTGCTCTCAGGCCCCTGAAATATTGCATTAATGTTCCATGTGGTGACATTTTAGCTGGAATTTTCAAATACATCATGAAGGCTCAAATTAATATTTATCAGCGGAGAGAGGCTTTTATGCTTTGCAAAACAGTATTAGCGTGAAGTCCAATAATCTTGTCCTGTAAGCAGTGAGATGTGTCCAGGTTTAACTCACCAGTGCAGTCTTGGAGACAGTAAATACATGACTTATTCTAACTTGTTGTTCTTATACCGCTCCATATAAAGGCATAATAAATGTTCAGACTGCTTATTATTCCCTGAAGGTGCTGAGATTTCACCTCTTTTGATTTAAGGAAGCTGCTGCTGCATCGACGCTATTATTTATTCAGGTATGTTAAACAATTTGTCCTTCCTATCTTTGCTGATCAGAGCAGAAAAGCGTAAGAAATTCACAAAAGATCGATTTCTCAATATGTACTTGAACTCACCAGAGGCACCCAGCAGGGCAGCCGTTAATGCACAGCCATGCCTAATATTATGTCTGTTTTTGCATTGGCAAAGGAGAAGCATCCTGTCAATCCACACAATTGTTATGCATCCATGTCCACAGGGAACGGCTTTCTATCATTTATAGATCTGTTTTAAATTATTCTTGTCATTGAGTCCCCAAATTTATGCTAGCATTGATCCACCAAGGAAAATATGAAACGAATTGGGCTTGCTATTTGATGACCCATGGGTCAAGGAGATTTTAACATTGGTATTATTGAGCGTGGCATCTGCCGTTTTTCACCTGGTCGCTGCCCCTTCCCTCTCTCTGCTCCGAGGAGCACAATGAAAACAGTCTGCAGTGTCTTCAGCTTAGAGTGAGAGAGAAGAAGGTGACAGCTCTGTCTGGCCGCGCTCACACACACTCAGGACATGAGGCTGGATTTATACGTCCACACAACACGAGGTTAGTCAGGAGGAGAGGGATCACTCTGCTTTGGCTACATGTTTTTAAAATTTAACAATAATGCTCAAAGTGGAAAGTGTTATTCCATTCAATGTAAACAATGTTAAACACATCATTTAAACTTGCATAGCCACTGCAAAAACGTATGAGAACACAAGCCAGTGTATTCTGCTGTATTGTGCTAGCCCCATGCCTGCATACATCAGAAAGTGCATACACGCCTCTACAAATATGTTGATAGATCAGATTTGATGTTCATTTCTTCTATTTGTCTTTTTAGTGCTTTAGAAAAGGAAGCGTTAATGTGCATGGATGGATGTTTCATGAATATTCATGAAAGTGATGAAACCAAGAAGAGGTGTGTTCAAATCTGCATGAGCCCTACATCTATACACTGTACACTGTGTATGCATTATTTAAGCCTCACATTGTTCCTAAAGTTTCCAAAGTTACATGACATCTGAAGAGTGGAGCTAGCCCCCTCCCTCTGTTTCCAGTAGGTCCAGAATACTGTATATCAGAAAAGCATGTTCATCAGTAAGACCAGTATTCATTTACATTATGCAGCGAGGGTACAAGGAATTACTTAGGTATATGTTTAAAGTGTGCTTTTATTTATAGAATTTAAGTACAGTATGGAATTCACATGAGAGGTGTTGATACAGATGAAATGTTTTCTGTCATTGTCTGCACACTGTATAGTATGTATTGGTGCTTGTAGCAGTGTGGGCAGGTGTTTGGGTAACAGCCTCCCCTGTGGCCCACTGATGAACAACAGCTGGAGTTGCTCTGCTCCTCTCCTCCTCTCCTGTCCCTGATCTGACCAGGCGATGTAGCTAACAGGGCGCCGCGTGTCGACACATGGTCCCAGGTCCCAGGATGTTCTCAGAGTCGCTGCTGTATTTTTACCTGACAGGCCGGGTGGGCTGACACACTCCGCTCTGCCTCCATATGTGTGTGAGGCAGGGCGAAGGGCAGAGGTGGGAGGGGTTGTGACCCTCTCATTCATACAGTGCTCTGTGTGAGAGAGAGAGAGGCTTCAGAGCAGGCTACAGGGATGGGGCATGGGCAGCTTCAGTTTCCCCTGCACAAAACTGAACACAAATACACTGTTGTTGTATTTGTAAGAGTCATTTCTTTCAATATTTGTACAAATCAACATTTCTGGTCTGAATTCAATTTGCAACTATTGAATTATGATATATTTGCATGTTTATTTGGAGGGAAAATTTTCCAGTGTAAATTACAAGAGGCAGATTTAAGTCAGTAAATATGTGCCTCATGTGAGCGACACATATACATTGTTACATGCTACAAATACTCAGAATACTTGCTCTACTCTAGAAAATATGCTTTATGATAGTAAATGCGCCAATGAAAAGCAAGCTTAAAACTTGTTCAAAGTCGAGATTTAGTGATAGTATTTTAGATGAATGAAATGCATACTTAAGTTAATTATGTGTCCATCTCAGACCCTGGTGTGTTACTCCCATGAGAAAGCAAAGACAAAGTCCTTCTGAGCTGCAGATTGTCAAAGATATACTGTTTTCTTGAGGGAATGTTCTCCATCTGACAAACGTGATCCAGTGTCAGCCTTGAATCCAGGCCTCCCCCACCCCCCCCAACCACACACACACACGCACATACACAGGTGAAACTCTTATTTACATGTGCACTTCATTCATCCCGCTCTGCTTTGTCCTCAGGGGGTGACAGCTGAGGACACCAAGAGTTAAATCTGCTGGAACCCTGCCCTGCTGCCCAATCGAACGTCAATACCACCACAATACAAAACACCCTCTGCACCAAATCAAACAATATAAAGAAACACGCAATACTGGGATTTAATTTTCCTCGCACCATCCATTTATATAATACATGAAATGAAGCTCAAATTAATTTGCGCCGAGCCTCTAAAGTAACAATGTAATCTCGGCGTTATAGCACACTTCCAAATGGATTTCTGTCTCTTGTAATTTTATAAGAAGCACTCTCGGGGTCACCTTAAAAGATGTCGCTATTTTTTAAAAGCCCAAACTACCCCGGCCGCCTGTCAGCAAAAGAATTCTCCCCTCAATGCAATCTGTTTTGTAGCATCGATTTGTCCTGGAATGGTGGCTTGTCACACACTTGGGTCTGTTAGGGTGGCTAGGACAGGCAGAGATGACTAATATTATACCCAGATGTCTATAATAAAGTGTAAAGTATCTGCTTACTCCTCAAAGTTCCTGACCAGTGCAGAATGACTTGAACCCGGCTAAATGCTAAACGCTAAAGGAACGACATTGCATTACAGGGCACAGCGAGAAGTAGAGGAGAGGGGCCTCAGCAGAATATGATGATCCTCTATTAGCGACCCCCCGCTGTGGACCTGTGCATAAGATCTCTGCAAATTAAAGGGAACTGCTGGAGCTGTGATTGTATTTATATGTAATTTTAACAGAGGAATCATGCAAAAATGCTCTTTTGGTGTGCACTGGAAATTAATGACATTATGTTAAAATGAGGTACGCCTACAGTGATGTATATACAATGATACATGCAGGCAGGTAATTTGGGAGGAATTGCAAAAAGCCAAACCAAGACGTAATAATTTAAAATGTTTTATTAGGGTTGTTTTGTTCATTTGTTTGCGCAAAACTCGTACCATACCCAGTAATTTTACACTCTTCAATAGCCGGTCCTAACAAACAATGCCAAAATTTTTAATATTTAACACAAAACAGCATTTGGTCCTTCAACATCTTCGGTCTGAATTTCATTTGCAACTATTCTGATTGTCTTGCCATTTTCATTTTGTTTATACTATGTTTATACAGTTTAAGCTTTATTTAGGAAGAAAAAACTGAAAGGCAGACTCAAGCCAGCAAATACGGGCCTCGGGTGAGTGACACCTATAAGTCGTTACATGCTCAAAATACTTGCTATACTGTGTAAAAATATGCTCTATGATAGTAAATGCACCAACAAAGATTATAACCAATACTATTATACTACCATTACAAGCTTAAAACCTGTTTAAAATCAAGATCTACTGGTTATGAGAGTAGCAGTTTATTACAGTTGTTTTTTTCATTTGAGTGCACAAAAGTCAATGCCACACCCTGTAATTTTGCACTCTTCAACAGCTGGTCCTAACCAACAATGACAAAGATAAGGTGCAAATATTATGAATATTCAACACGAAACAGCATTTGGTCCTTCACTGTCCACATGTGGTTGGTATTAGTCTGCTTTATAGCCCATAACTATAATTTTTGTCACTAATGCTTTTGTACTTTCCGTTCTTCTGTCCAGGGACTTCAGTGAGTGGAAGCACAGTTGGTTAAGCAGTCACCCAATAACCAGCGTGTCACCAGTTTGAATCTCAACTTAATATACAGTAATTGTATCCATTGCAAGCCCTCACTTGTCTAGGTATTTGTAATTGATCAATCAGGAGGAGTTGTAGGAGCAGAATTTGACGATTGTACTAATATTGTACTAACTATGCGGCATGTGCAGGCTCAGGTTATACAGATATACTGACTGACACATAGTATTGTAGTGAGCTTCTTTTGGCTGTATCATCTTAAAAAATAATTCAGATTACATCTGTTTAATCAGATATGATCAGAGTTTTTTTTGTATCCACCAGGCAGCTGTACTATCCCTGTCCTATCAGTCACATCAGGTCTCTCCCCACCCTCACTACAGTACAGTATGTATCTGCTTTTATACTCCAAAACCACTCCAACTTTTCAGACGTCATAGGAGCCCACCCAGATCTCTGCTGCATGGACATAGCACAGGACCTAAATTTAGGCATTATATTTGACTGTAAAACACTGGCCCCTGCCCCACACTGAACACCACTGCCTTCTTTGGGAGTGTTTAGAACAGAGGCGCTTGTCACAAGTTCTATTATTCACAGTTTTGGTAAAAGTCACCTGTGATACACAGCATCCCTAGACAATAACATTTACTTAAGTTTATGTTGGAAGACATTTAAAAGCTTAACTTTTTACATAATTGTGAAGTGTTGAGTGTCAAAATGCTCTAAAACTGCACATGACCTTGATCAAATATCCGTGTTTATCTCTTCATATCTCCATAACGAAGCATTTAAGAAGACTCATGGCTCATGGTGTGACCATTTTCTCAGAAGCAGGAATTTGGAGCTCTGAAAGTTTAAAAATAATCCTTCTATCAAGTTCCACAACAGCTGTGACCCCAGTGTCCTAAAACTGAACACTTTGAGTGGTTGAGATTTGGCCTGACTGCCACGGCATTTGCCCTATTTCACAATGTTAAAGATAAAGTGACAATGGACTAAATAAGCATGCTAAATGTGGAGCTGTGGAGTTGGGGGGTAAATCCCCCTGGTCCATAAAGCCTTGTATTTGTACACATTTTAAACACATTCCAGAATTCATAGATCTTTGGATTTGAGGATTTTGAATGTTTAAAAATAACACTATCGTGTACCACAACAGGTGTGATGCCATGTCCTAAAACCAGACACTTTAAGGGCTCAGACTCAGCTCCATGAGGAGGACATCTTGGATGCTTTATTGAGTCCTTGGTATGTGATATGTTATTTTTAAAACAAATATGGTGGCCTTCTTAACAACAGCTCTTAACTGTGACAAAGTGCTCTGTGAGGCTGCTCTGACTACACAATAGCAGCTGTAGTGGGGACAGACATGTCAAGTTCTGTCTCTGCCAGGGGACTTTCAGCTATTCAATGAGGCTTTCAAGGATAAACGCCATATCAGGTGATGTACAGGATCAGAGCACTCAGCGGGACAGAGGGAGGCACACGCTTGTCCCAGTGGTGACGGTTCAACAAATGCAGAGGAGCAGGGAATGTGCCAGAGAAGTTATGAAGGACCAACTTCTTTTCAACACTGAGTTTGAGAGAGAGGAGGCTCTATTTACTGCGGCTGCAACTGTAACTGAGAATCACAAACATGACAAGACACCATGTATTTCTGTTGTAAGTTGTGCCAAATAGTATATGTTTATGCAAACGTATCAGCTGACTTATAAAATGCTTCTATGTGAAGATGTTCTGTAATTTGACCACTACCAACACATTCTCCAGAGGGGAGCCATTGCAGTCCATTGAGGGTTTGTAGAAAGGTTAAGTTCCAGATTTTGTGAACTAGCCAAAATGAGGTGTCAAGCTTTATGGTTGGTAGGACATTCTGGAACCGCATTTAGTGAGGTGCTGATGCCGTAAGTTGTTCTAAACAAAAGAGTTACGGTGATTATAAAATCACACCGATATATCGATATCCGATATCTGGATACCAGTGTAGAAAAAGTAAACTTATTATACAAGAGATTGGGGTATGCAACTGTTATTTACCCTTCACATCACTACTGAACAGCTTTGTATGAATTAAAGTTCAAACATTATGAGATGTTCTAGGCTTTAATCAGCCTGCAAGTAGTCTTGTTACATCTAATTTAAGGCCCAACCAGGATATCTTCTTAACCGATATCATGAAACCGATCTTGCTATCGTCACTAATTTTCTATACCAGTATCGGCATTGGTGCATGTCAAATGTATACACCTTGTAGCTGGAGACTTGAAAAGACTTCTTATGTCATATTATGTCATGTTTGAATTCCTATAATCGCACACACTCACCTGATCACATGAAACAGCCCTGAGGCGCAATCCAGGGCATCGCTCCCACAGCAGCCAGGCACTGACTGTATCTGACTAAAACTGGCCCTTTTACACAATGATAAAACACAGATTAGTGCTGTATAATTTGTAACCTGGGAATAAATAGAAGCCTGTGTGAGGCAGAAGTGGAGCACAGGTGTGTCTCCCAGCGCCTCCTCCTGACACCTGGGCTATAGGAGTTAATGCTCACTCTGAGATTAAATGATTCCACTTTTACATCAATTACACTGTTACAGGAAGTCAGATGCATACATACACATACATTCTCTGGCTTCAGTTTTCTCTATATTTGCAAATGACTTCAAAGAACAATAAAGAAATCTTCTCAATTTACTCAGTCAAGTGGGAATATTTAAAGGTAATAATAAATATGGAGCATACGGCAGTGGAGATGATTACTTAAATGCAGTCAAAATCAAAATCTCATTCATGCGAAACACTCTGGTCCCTGCAGGTTAACACTGATGAAGCTAAATGTACCACACTTTCACCTGCTCTTCACTTTAGAACAGAGATCAAGTACAGAAATGATAAACATACAAAACACAATCTTGTAATGTATCAACCAAAAACATAATGTATTTTTACTATAGTGAACAGTGATGGGAAGACCTATTCCAGTCATTCTCAGTGGTAGCGGGATGTGCACCTATTTGAGAGAAATCACATAACCGCACCTTTCTATTTTTGCCTTTTTCCCCTCAAAATAAAACCATGCTTTGAAACCAGTAGCGGGAAAAGTACTTTATTTCTACAAAGTGACAGGTAGACGATTCAGTTCATTCACTGTAACGGATCTTTGATGGGATACACGAGGAAACCTGAGTGGCGATTTTTCACCACAGACCGGGACGCTCTCTCTTATTGGCTGAATTGTTATTAAGTGTTATATTTTGGCTTACAGCGGTGGTCGGCGGGTTGAGGATGATTGCTGACAGGGGAGGATTTATTTACCACAACATGCTGTATAAGAAGGTCCTGAGACATACGAGCCCCTGGGTAATGGTGGGTAAAATGTGCTCTACTCCTCTGTCCTTAAATGTCCCTCCCCATCCCATGTCAACTGAGAGTGGCAGGTGAGCCAAGACCCAAAGCACCCAGGATTGTTTTACATTATATCAATCAATTATTCAAATGTCACTTGATGAGGCACAGTAAATTATTGTCCATCTTAAACGGCTTCAGTCTACACCAATGGTGCCCAAACTTTTTTTAAAATCTGAAATACCCCAAGCTGTGTCTCACTGTCCAAGAACCCTCTAACTAATGTGCAAATGTTTCTTTGGGCCAATTATTATTTTTTTTTGTTTTAAAGGTATACAATGGAACATTTCTGGGGAACGTATATGCCACCTGCTTGTTTTCAAATGGAGATTATGGCATACAAAGTAATACAAAGTGCTTTAAGAAATTAAAATCACAATACAAATCTCTGTATGATCTATGTTGTAATGTTGTTTTCTCATCACAAACATACCTAGAGTTTTGGTTCATTCACACAAGTTTAACTCACTAACTCTGCATATTTAGGCTGAGATCTTCTCACACAGAAAACACTTTGTTCCACCTTGCATGTCATGTGGTAATACAGGAAGTGTGAGCTGTGCTTTACTCCATACACCTTCACTAGAATCACCTGGATAATTATAGCCCTGGATTTGCCAATCTCTGCTGAACTAAAGGTAAAAGGAGCTGTTAACTAAAAAACTACGGCTTCATAGCATCACCAGAGCATTTTGAGCTTTGGAGATGTAGACAGACTAAAAATAACGGATTACTCAAACGTGTGAATGAAACAAAACACAACTCCAGGTCTGTTTTTGATGAGGTAACAACATTATAACATTGCTCAAAGCTCACATGAGTCAACTTTGCCTATTATAGAACCTTTAAAAGAGAAGAGTGCAGAATAAAAACCTTTCAGCCTTTCATATGCACAGCTAAACAGAACTGTTTTGAGCCATGTTTAGTCCTGACTCAGGGCACCAGCAGGAGGTCGGTCTCTGAGGTCCTCGGAGATGGTTCATATGGCACTAACATGTCAGAGATGTTGTGCTCAGAGATTATGTGCTTATGGTGTTACTGCTTTGCATGGAATGATCCATTGTTGGCATTTAACTTTACTGTCTGTCAATAACTCCATCAGGCTAAGTTGCAGGTCAGATCTGTGGAAAGGTGACCTGTACTTGAATAAATGATCAATAATACCATGCTTTGGAACATTCACTCAAGTCAATAGTGTCTCCTTAAGACAAGCAGGTAGCGTAACATCCTCCACATAGTGCACCTTCATACCTTCAGTTTTACTTTCTTCTGAAACTTTTTACTAGAGATGTTACAAGAGACAACAAACAGACATGACATAAGGGGATTTGGTCCAGTTTGGACTAGTTTGACAATATCCCACCCCATACGTAGGTCTATTAAGAACAGTGAAGTCTTACACAAGTGTTCAAGATCAGGCATAGTGTTAAGAGTGTCAAAAACACATAAATATTTCAAAGTGAGGTGTGTGTCAGGGCTCTCCATCAGACGTCTGCTCTGTTCACTCTCCCAGGGAAACAGGTGCAGCTCAAGAAGGCAAATTTCATTTCAAAAATAGCATTTAGCATTTTGGTCGTCCTGGAGGCCTTCTCGCAGACAAATTCTCATGTAATCATACACCGCGGTTACTGAAAACTCCTGAAGCTGATCCACCGAGACATATGGCGTCTTAGAGAGGGGAGGAGCGGCCGGGCGCAACACACAAATAGGATTTTGATGTTTGCTTTGTGATTATTAGCAAGAGGCAGATTCCTGTTACAACTCAAGGAAATGACCTGTTTTGCAGCTTCATAAACCCAGTGTTGAAATAAGGGAAAAATGCACATTCTCAATGCGAGTTTGGAAATGAGGAGTTTTGCAACTCTGAAAGCAAAAATGTGGTTGTCACATACTGTACATATTTAGTCATATACTTTTCTGCATAGTTCAGTTCAACAGTATATTGTTGAGGAATTCTTTCCTGAAACAGCAGGAATGTAGCAATAACAAAAGTATATTGTCGTGTCAAAACTCTCCTATATTATCATGAGCTGTCACAATGCATCAAAATAAAAGCTTCTTTGCATAAATGCATTGTTGTGTTGCAAACAGAGAACTACATATACTATGACCCTTTGCTCTCTTTCAGTGCAGACAGCATGAAGAAATAAGTGTTAGTTAGTACTTTTGTTTCTTAATTCTTTGGGTTATGACAGCAATGCTAATACCAAAAACGTAGCATATCCACAGTTCTGTTAACCTCCCTAAAATATTGCAATAAATACTGTGAGATGCACATCGTGATCATACCTTAAGATTTGCATATTGTTCCATACTTGAACCAGTGATTTAGTTCAGCAGTAAATGATTTCACTACCACAAAAGCCTTACTGAATAATAACAAACACTTCACATAATGTGAATGACCCCCTACGACTGGACTTATAAGGTATATGTATATAAGGTGTAACTGTAGCATTTTATCATCACCACAGTGAGTCACGTCTAAGAATAACAATACCAATTGTCCACACATTGTCATGCCCTCATGCATTGTATCTTATTTTTGAGTCATTCGCGTCACCGACTGCTGCCTACCTCATAATGAGAGATGTGCCAATTAATTTTCTTTTAATCAAGGTCGAAACAGAGTAAATTGGTGCAGCTTGGCGAGCCCCCATTTTCTATTTTTGCAGCGATGCAAAACAAATACGATAAAACGCCGGCCCTCCTCACCTCCTGTAATTAGAAAGCATGAAAAAGCAGATGATATGTGCCACAGCACACCTCCACCTCACTACATCAGATCTACTCAGTTCAAGTGCATCAGGGGCCAGGTTTAGCTAAGGTCTGTAAGCAGTACACAGAAACTAAAATGTCTTAAAGTTTTAGATTTTTTATGTAAGGTAATATATATATTATTGTCCCTATCAGGAAATTTGTCCCCTGTATCTGACCCATTTGTCAATACCACTGGGACATCTCCTCTGGACCAGTAAGCACCGCAACGCAGAAGAATTGACCTGGGGTTTGAGCCCACAACCTTGCTGTGGCGCGTGAGTGACCGTTATGTGCTGTATCTTTATGTTGCTGAGAATATTTACTGTAAGTAAAATTGGCACAATTACCTGAAAAATGTTAACACCATTTACCACTACTGATTTGTTTAATTTCATTTTAGAAATCCTAATATGTCTAAGATAGTATAACAGGTTTGCCCAATATTTTCTGAGAAAGTAACCTGTGGTGTAAAACTCTTTGAATCATCTTTGAAGTATTAGGCAGATGCAGTTGATGACAAGAATTAGCTGAACATTTTAACAAAGGTTTCTCAAATCAGTGAAAGTTTCATTTTAATTTTAATACGAATGTGTCCAGTTTCATTTTAGAAATCCTAAAGTGTCTAACTGCTCTGTCCAGTATTGCATGAGTATGGTACAGTGTGAATCATTTAAGTATTTGCTCACATTTCCATCTTTATTTGCTGCAGTTCAGACAGACAGTGGCTGTGACATTGAGTGCAGTGTTGTTGTAATGCCGCTCAAATCTTATTAAGGACCACAGCTGTGAGGGCCCTCGCTGACTCCACACATTCACATTAACCACGTTGTTTCAGGATCCCTCCAAGCTGATTAGGAATTTATTAAAATTAGATTCTACCTGGGCATCTTATCACCACCATATGGTGCAGTGACCAGCTCTCTCCAACGTGGGGTTTGTTTTCACTTCTTAATACACTAACAGCACAAAGGCTTATTGTTCATATGTCCATGGACTATTAACGCGGGGAGCTAAATTTCAAATGAGATTTCATTTGAAAAATCCACCAGGGCTGAGGCAGTTTGTGTGCAGAAAAGTTAAGATTGGTGCGATACTGTGCTCCCACACCTTAATTTCCTGTTGGAAGTGATTGAGGAAGTAGCCACCTAGCTCGTATTGTCCACGAACTAAACGTGTAAATAATCCCAATGGGGAAACATATTGGGATGAGATAAAGTCGCTAATAACCCAAAATTAGACAGAGTTTTGTGCAACTGTTTTATTTGGCCCTCTCATGTCTTGTTTGAGTAAAAAACATCTACAAACAAAACACTGAAGCTATGCTATAAAGGAGAAAAAACAACTAATAGGAGTCAACCCAATTGGAGTGTACAATGTTTTAAGGAGGCTACTGAACTACTTTTGGACACTATTGTTCATTCTTTACGAAAAGTAAGTGAGCTACTTAAAATTGTATTTTGTGTGATTTATGCATATTGGTGTAATCTTTATTGTCCTGCATTTGAGGTGCCATTGCTCTCATACTCCTTTTTCACATACATTCTATACACACACTCATACACAAGTCTCTACTTTGCTTTTTCAATCAAAATAAATTGATTTTTATATTAGGACATTTTTGAGCAAATTTGGCAATCTTATAACATAAAATAATATTCTGTTTTTGTCCTAGATTATAACTAAATAACAGAAGAATGATGTTTGCGTTAATGTGTGTACAACAAAATGGGCTGTGACGGTGATTCAGGTTGCACCATCTGCAGGTTGTACCCAGTTCCTTATGTTATAGGTGGTCCAAAAACCCTTGACGCAGACTGGCAACGACTTTTCCATCAGTCAGCCCCAGGGCATTTGTGGCCAAACTAAACTTAACAGCCTCTCTCCCCCATTTTGGGACAGTTCATAAAGATCCCACTTGAGGTCTTTGGGTTTGCATAGTTCGACAGTGGCTTGTCCTCTGCTCCTCACGCGCGCTGCATCTGTCACACCAAATGTCCCTCTGTGTGTGTGTGTGTCCCTCTCTGTGTGTGTGTGTGTGTGTGTGGACTCAACTCCTCTGCACCATGTCAAAATGCACTGGAAAAATATATACAGAGGCCTGATAGAGCATTAGTTGTAAGTCAGCACAGTGAGGTAGGTATGGAGACAGCTGTCCAATCTAACCACACAGCACACACACCAGCGCTGCTCAAAAACGCTCATGTTTACCAGACTCCGGCAGCTGCCACCTCCTCTAACTTCCATGAGACAGCCACCTGCTAAAGGACATTTGTACATGTCTTTATTTCATTAAGGTGAATGCGGGTTCATGCAGTGGCTCATGCAAAGTGACTGAAAACAAGTCGACCTTCATCAGGATTCTGCCTCTGCCCCGCTCACAGGTGACAGGTGCGCAAGGCCCTGTCGCACTTTTGCCAATAAATTATGACCAACGTTTATGCATTCTAAACAAGCCTGAGTGTAATTAATGAAGACATCACATGACCAGCTGTTCTGGGAGTAAACTGTCTGTCAGTGAGATTTAAAGGTGCACACCGTAACTTTTGTGGTGAGGGGTTCGCCACCTGCTTGTCTTCTTATTGCTTTGCCAGGAATGTTCCACAGTATGGCATTGAACTTATCTAGCATTGATTTATTCAGATATTCAACTACAGGTGTTTTTATTGCTGAAAAATACCTGAAAATATGCATTCTTACTAAGAACAGGATTGCCCCTCTCCAGCCGTGACCAGTAACTGAACAGCTTGCCTCCATGGAGAGTAATAATAATGCCATACTGCAGAACATTCCAGGCAAAACAAAATCTCCATGGAGACGAGCATGTGATGGAGCCTCCAACAGAAATTTTATATAGTGCATCTTTTAACTTACCTTGACTGTTTTAATATATGCTGAACAGAACCCAGCATAGTGAAGTTAGCAAAAATAACCCTATTTATTTCTGAGTTAGGTTTCTCCTTCAGCTGGGTTGTCCAGCAGATTTTGGCTCAAGATCTGGAGAAGGGTCACCCTCTGTTCATGTTGTTCAACAGATCATTCTCTTTCACATTCTAACAAAGCTGTTCAGTTATGTTAAGCTTTGAATCGTGTGAGAAATTTAAGAGTACCCAGAGATAACCCACATCCATCTGGCCTTGTCATTATGAGGTAGAAATGCTAACCACTCTGCCATTACGCACTCCTCAGCCAATTAGCGGCTTGTGTTAGTTCTGACCTCAGTGTGAGAGAAGTCAGGATCCACATGGTCAAGCAGAGAAGTAAGTATTTTTCCTTTCAAATTGATTCTCAACTAGAATTATGCTTTCAAGTTTCAAGTGCGTTCAATACTGAAAACCTATTGAGTAAAATGTGCCCAGTTGTATTGATTGCTGGAGACTGAATTGTAATAATTTTAAGGTTTAGCACCTTTATTATTGAACAATACAACACATATAAAGCAACACACACACGCAGCACTAACCTCTTGACTCAGATCTTCATGTTTTATGTTCACGCAGATAGAAAAATCTTTAGTTTATGCAAAGTGTGTCTTTTTAACCTTGGGTCGCTGTGATTAGTTTTTAATGTTTGATAATTAGTGGGACCATGGCAGGAGTCAGCGGGGCAGAGGTGGGCTGGCTGCACGTGCCCTTGAGAGCAGCCCGTATGAATCAACGCCAGGCCATAAATGCACTGGATCATTACTGAATCAAGTGATCTGCAGAATAATCTATTGATTTTCTGGTCTTTCTTACGTCTTTATTATTCGCTATCACAGTATTGCAACATCAGGAGAAGCTCTGATGGATGGGAGGCCCGCCACGGTCACTGTGGACAGACTGGAGGAGGAACACAGGTCAGACATTTTACGGTGTTTTGGGTTCAAATCAGCTGGACTCTTAAATCACAAATAAAAACCATATGGGTGATTAGAAACAAGTGAGTAAAATAATGAGACTTGTTTTTATAAATGTCGATACTTCTTCTCTCTCACATACTGTATATAAAGACATAATTTTAGATTTTACATTGCAATTTTTCCTTACTGCTGTGGCTACTGATTTCAATAATATTTAGTTAACTAGCAAAAATTTCTAACCTCACCTTTCCAGCGTTACAAACTATACTTAACTATAACTGTATTTCAAATATAAAATCCCTGAATTGGCCCCAAGTTAGTTTTTCACACCACAGTTAAACTAAGCATTTGTGAATGAGTGGAGGAAGTGATACACTTCAAATGCGTACTCGGTATATTTGCTGGATGTACTTTTGCAAATATTTACCACTATTCTTTTTAACCACTAGCCTATGCCACAACCCCCCCAAGTGTTTGTAAATGAGATGGCCTAACCCCTTGTTTATATGTGTTTAGTGTTCACATGTTTTTTTCGGTCAATGGAAACAAGTCACATGTACATCACACCAGTGGTGACACGTAATGAAGTCAAAGTAGTACTATACTTGAGTAAAAATGTTTGGTATGTGTACTTTATTTAAGATATCAAAATATGCATGAAATGTATTTACTTTTTACTCTTTAAGTCAAATTTTAAATGGGTACTTTAATACTTTTACTGAAATAGATTTTTTTGTGAGATACTTTTACTTTTATTTCCATATTTTTTTTGCTCTGGTATCTGTACTTTTACTTAAGTAACAAAATCGAGCATTTCTTCCACCATTGCATCACATCTAAGATTTTATTGTACCCTGCACCACATAGACTTTTCATTCAGATCAGAATTAGACCTTGTAACTTTAAGTAGGCTAGAGACATTGAATTAGCTTGAAATCCTAAATGCGTATTATACATGTATTGTACTTTGCCATTTTAGTCCACACATAACCTAGTGCTTCTTACACCTAACCTCTGAGAAAGGCAGGGATTAAGGCATTATCTTCCTTGTTAGTTGACTTTGCCATCGATCCCTGTATTCTTTATTATGTACAACAGGACACATCACAAAAGTGCTAATTGGCAATAATCTGTTTGTCAATAGACCAGGAGACTGCAGAATTTAGATAAGGAGGGTTCAAGTTTAAAATGATCAGAGTGGGGTTGTTCCTATGGGCTTTACCTGTACCTGCAGCAGTCACACCAGGAGAATATTTTATATGTGTTATTGACATGTGTGCTGATAGGAAAGGTGAAGGGAAACACAGGGAGGGCCATTTAGTCTCCAGGGAGATGATAGAAGGCCTAGATATGCATTAAAACTATAATAGTAGGCTATATAACGGATGGACACCTTTAGGACACCTTTTTCATAATAACATTAATATAAACATATGCCTAGTAATAGTAATACATTGAGAATAACCAGCCTCAACCCTGCATCTTTTCTTGTCATTGTGCACTGCATGCTTTCAAATAAATGGTTTTTAATTTGACTTAAATGTCCCATTCAGTGTGTAGCTTATTTATTTCTTTTTAAATACAATTAACTTAAATGGATATGTGGAATTCAGAAACAACTGTAGGCCTATTTGTGTTTTTATTTTCTGTTCCTTTTTACTACTGCAACAGAAGCTCATCAAACAGATGAGCGAATCTTGAACTTCTGTGGTTTAGACGCAAAAATGTCACGATAAACTTTGTGCATCTCTTCTGTGCTGCAGAGTTCGGTTACACAGAGGTAAAATCACGACTGTCTGACATTGACGGTGGAGTCCAGTCCTGCTTTTCCACGCGCCACCTGCGCGGCCATAAATTCAATTAAGGACTCCTCTTCCCACTCGGAGCCGGTCTCCAGGGCACGTCTTCCGGGCGACTCGGCTTGGAAGAAATTAGAAAAAGCAACAATAAAAAACATCAAAACTGGAAAAGGTGTCAACTTTGAGAATGACAGCTCTTGTTGTAATAAACATTCACGCCCCTCTGGATGGAAGTGAGCGGAAGACAGCTGCGCAGGAACCTCAGGTAAGAGTTTGTCTTCTCTCTCAACTAGTGCCAGCCTCATGCATTTCAAACACAGCGGAAAGCGACACCAAACTGTTCCTCGACACGTGTGGGGGACGCGAAACAAGCACTTTCACACACTTTGAAACAGTACACGGGGACACGGGCTCGGTGAAAGCGGTGTGAGCGGTGACGATGTAGCGGCGCCAGCGGCAGCAGGTCTCCGCTCCTGCCCGCTGTCAGTCCCGCTGCGTGGACACGGCGGGAGAGGAGAGGGAAGGGGCGATGCTTATGACTTTGGACATTCCACACCGGAAGGCGCTGTCCTATCGCGGAGACAGCTCCTGCTCCAAAAGTTGACACTTCTGTGTGTAACTTTTTCCTAGTTTCGGCTCAGTTCTTAAAGCGCGCTTCACGCATGACACACAATTCAAAACGAAAGAACGTGGAATGCGTTGCGTTTGCATTGAAATATTACGCAGACAACTTTAACAATGATGCTTGATAGTCTATTTAAACAAATGATTTACATACTAAAGCAACACATTGTCTATCAAAAAGACTGGAATTAGGCTGGCTAAAGTAAAGCTCAGTGTTTAGGCAGAAGCTGTAGAAAGTTTCCTAAAGGGGTTGTAATGCAATGTTCATTTACTATTAATAGAGGAAGTATTAAAATCAATATTTAGCTAAAATAAAAATGAGGAAGAAAGGCTCTGAAGTATTTGACACCACTATAATAATAGAAATAAAAGATCTACCATATGATATTCTGCAGGCTGTGAAGTTTATAAAGCTTATGTCACATGAATAAGAGAATTTAAAAGAAAAGAGATGTGTTATTGATACATCTCCAACACATCATGTTCTGTGCTGTGTGGCTGTGAGGCAGGTTTTTGTCTCCACTCTCAGTGCAGTAAGCGCTCATGTGTAAATGACCCAAACAAAAGCATGTACAATGTGTGATTTTAATAAAGGGCCTGTTTTGTGCTTTTATCCATGTGCACTTGTGTGTTTAGAGCTGTGCGTGTTTGTTGTGGCTCACGATGAAGACGCACACAGGAATAGATCAGTGGCACTTTAAAGCCCCAGTTCTCATATTCTCGCCGGATCTTTCTCCTTTGCTAATTATTGTGTTGTTTTCAGAGCAAATATGTCATATCCATGGCGACCAGGCAGGTTTATTGTCTGAGCCGTGCACTCGCTCACAAAAGTAATTAATTATCCCTTTTTTCTCTCCCTCCTGTCTGCAGTTAAACAGATCATTCATGGAAAGCCATCTTCTTTATTAAAAATGCCACAGCGCGTACAACACAAGGTAAACACCAAAGTTTATTCTTTCATTTTCCATGCCGTGCACCTTTTGATGCTCTGCTGTTTTTTCTCTATTACCAAACAGCTGTAGATGAAATAATTATCTAATGTTAAAAGATTCATGCATGCTTTTGAGGTATTTTCCATAGCAGCTGTGCAGTGGGACTGTGGCAGATGCATGCAAGCCCGGTACACATGAACAGAGGGGCTCAAAAACACATGTTTAGACATGAAATCAGCTGCATTTTGTGTGATTTTCAATAGAGAGGTTTACCCAGACCTACACACAGTTTACTCAGCGGCGTCTAGTATTTTATGAGCTTATGAAAACTATAATCAGGAGCAGGTGACAGACACACAGCACAGATACATGGGCAAGTCAAGTGGAAGTGTAAGGCTGCAGTCTGGGCTGGCTACTTTTAAATACTGATAAAGTAGTGCTAAGAATGTAAATATTGATTGTTTCATTCCTTTCTTTCATACTTTTCCTTCTTTTTGGATATTACGGCTTCGAGATGAATTAGAATCTTATTAAAATCACAGTTTGAATGGTCACTATTAGCAAATTGCAATTCTGCAAATATCTAAGTAACTATTATGTAAATAATTTTGTCTGCAAACAACACCGTATCCTGATTTATTCACTTTAAAACCTGCTAACCCTGTAGTTTAGACTTTTGCAATTGATATTTCAGTCATCTCTTGAAGGGGGCAGATTTTACAGGTTTATACTTCTGTCTGCTCCTTTTCATTCACATTTGATGTATGTAGCATCATTATTTTATATTCATCGTAAATTAATGAACAAGTGAAATAAAAGAAATTAAATCTCTGAAATTTTCTTACTTATGAATGTCAGAAAAAAATTTGCTATATCTTTTCAAAATAGTTCAGCTCTCTTGAATACTGTAACATAAAATGTATCAGTCATAAGTTCATGTAGTCGTATATCGAGTTGGGACATTTTAGTATAAGTATATATATTGTGTAGTGTAAGAAACAGTAGACACTTTTTTATTATTCCAGTGACAATATTCAGACAATTTTTATGCTACTTGATTTGAACTGTGCTAACATGTGTCTGTAAAAGTATTTTTTATTGGGGTTCAAGTATTTTTTGTTTGGAACTGGTAGATTGTTTTGCAGTTTTTTAACTTTTCTCTTAAATAACAATTTCAGTGTTTAAATTTTTCAATATATTTCCCATCTCCATCCCAGATATGGCCTATACTGTAGTGTGAAGAGTATTTATGGCTCTCTACTCCTTTCGTTGTTGTGATTGCGTGTCTCTCCCTGAATCTGCACTTAAACTGTTGTTTGTGATGCCGTTGTTCCTGGTTGACTTCACTAGCGCAGCATCTCATTGGTTAATCAGTGCGACGTTCCCATTTCCTGCAGTCCTATCAGTCACTGAAATGCCCCATGTCTCATAAGCACCAATCTACATTTGTCAAAGGGCTGTGTAGAATTAAACCCTGGTGGATTCGTCTCTCTCTGACCTTGGGGCTGGACCTTGGATCTCTGATGTCAAAATAGCAATGATAATACCAAAGCGCCATTTGACAAGCTTCAGAAAATGGTCGCACGACTTCTTACTGTGGTAAATGAATTAACTATGATGTGATATCAACAGTAAAGGTTCAATACCTTTTTTATTCAGTTAAAACAGAACAATATATGGTTTATTTTCTTTTTTATACTTATGACATCATGATCTGATAACATTTATTTTACACAGCACAAGATTCAAGGGTTTATTGTCATTGTCACAAGTTACTGTGAAATTACATTTAGAGCATTAAACAGTAGCGTGGCTATAGTGCAAGACAGTATTAGTGTAATTGATATAATCATGAGAACTAAAATGAATTGCGGAAATTTTACAAGCATTTTACAAAAATAAGTCATTTCTATGCTATCGATACACCAAATCACTAAACCTAAAGTACTTTGGGATCTGATCACTATGTCATATTTACTTCTTGTGTCTTCTTTATCATTTTGTTTGTTTTGTCAAGTTTGATTTTATACAGCTGCTCACTTACTAGAGTAATGGTCACATGAATGAAAAGTGAATTTGTTGTTTGGTCATGGATTCAGTGATCGTGAATAATCATACAATTGTGATGTTTAATCTAACAATAATTTGATATAGTGACACCCATAGTACACTAATATGTCATGTTAATGTTGATGAATAATCTTTGCTTAAATTACTTTTGCTGGAAAACTCACTTTATCAGGAGCACTGACTAATACAGAACTATTTTTTCCCATGATGACTCATTCTTGTGTGAGTAAAGTCTGTGTAATATCTGATCATGCCCTCTTCCTCTTATTCATCGATTCCAATCCCTTATATTTGAACCTATATTTCCCACTTTATTTGTGCATCTTAAATATTGCGTGCTCTGGGTCATTGTCCACAGCCACTGCATGCATCATTTTGACCTAACAGTAAGTTTTATCTATTGCTTTTTTGTAATGACTTTGTATACAAACCCACCATTGCGTTTCCCCTTGTAAGAATATACTGCCTTCTCCACATACCGTAATACCAGCATAAATAGCACACATGTTTTTTTAATCATCATTATTGTTTTTATTTTAGTGCAGAGGAAATGTCCTTTTTGCATGCTTGATCAGCCAGTGGAGAAATCCAATATAATGGAGGTTCAAGGTGAATTGCATCCCCCCACCACCCCTTACTTCCATAGCGGGGAATATTCGCCAAGCCAAATAAACAAATCATGCAGACAACAGTAATATAGGCTTTGATTTTGAAGGCATGAAATAAGTATCGATTAAACGCGGCCGTTCATAGATGAAAATGGCCTTTTTGGTGATTTGTCCTGGGGTTCCTTCAATACGCTGGCATAGAGAGAGGAGAGGAGGCGAGCAGAGAGGAGACGCGCTGCCCCCTCTGCGAGCTCATTATCATTCTTAATAAGTCTTAAGGAAAGTAGGAGAGTGTAAATGCAAGGTAATCCGTACACACTGGCCAAGGTTAGCAGGGACAGTGTAGCACATCCCAGCTGGCCACTTTTGGGACAGGGAGGGGACTCTAGCTGTACTGTAACGGGATAGAAGCTCAAGGAGAGGCGTTCAGAGGTGAGGTGGCACTTTATGTTTGGGCCTTTACGTTTGGGAGACTGCACCACCTGCCACAACAGCAAGTAAACACTAACTATAAAGAGTGAATGGTATGCACAGTGCCATATACACACTTGATGATGATACACAATTTTCTATACACAGTTCAATAAGTTTGGGATACTCATAAAAAAAATTTAATGTCTAATTTTAAGATTTTCTGATTTATATCATAATGTTGTTTCTTCATCACAAACAGATCTGGATTTGTGTTTTGTTTCATTCACACATGTTTAACACACAAACCCTTGTGATAGAAATTTAGATTGTGGAAAGATTTCTCTCAATCTGTTTTGTGTAAATTAATGTGATTTCTACCTGAAACCCAGACCAGTCATTAACATGTGTAAAGGTTCATCAGGCACAACTGTCTCCGCCTTCAGGAAGCCTTTTGTTATCATCAACTGTATGTTCATTTAGCACCAGCCTCTGAAACCAAAGTCACTCTGCATTGATATGTATGCAACTTGTATTTCTGTATAAATACTGAGAGCTCAAATGCTCTGGGATAGGGAGATGGGAAGAGACAGGAGGGGACATGGGGGAGACACGGTGAGAGGCTGTTGGGCTTTGGCCGAAACAGGCCTAGGCCCTGTCCATATCTGCTGTAACAAGAATAAACCTTAGTCTATATTCCAAAAACTCATCGGGCTTTGCAAATGGATTCATTATTTATCTTCAAGACAGATATATAATTTTTTCCACAACACCCTACATATTTAGGCTATGTTCTTCTCTAAAACTGAAAATGCTCTGTTTCACCTTGTGATGTCAGGTGAGAATACAGGAAGTGCTCCTCTGTGTTTTTAAACTCCATGCACCTTCACTATAGCATTTGGATGTTTTCAGTCCTGCAATTGCCAATCTCTACTGAACAAAAGGTAAAAGGTTAACTTGAGAAATAAAATAAAATAAAGTGTGAATGAAACAAAACACAACTGCAGCTATGTTTTTGATGATTATAACATTATAACATGGCTTAAAGCTCACAAGATTAAATTTTACGTAATATATCGGACTTTTAAATGTGTCAGCTTGTTGGCATAACTACTATATGCAAATACATTCAATGTAATAGATATGCCATCTATTTTACACCAACTCTTACATTCCCCTGTCCCACATGTCTTGCCCTACAGAACTCAAGAGAAGGATAGAAGCTAAAATTGAATCATAGTTTAACTATTAACCTCACTCTCATGTCCCAGTCCTAAGCATTTTGAAAGTCAAATTCAAATGGCTAGAAAGTTTTGCAACTTTTCTGATTGTGAGATTGTAATCATTTTGAAAATACAATTGTAAACTACAGAGCTCGTTCAAATGGTAGAAGTCTCAATCACTTCTTTAGTTGGTTGACACTGTCTTTAGTCCACTGTGTTTGGATGACTGTTGGCTTCCCCTCTTGCTAACTCCATGCTCTTTGGGTGAGCTCCAAAAACAAGCATTAAGATGAATTGGATGAACTGGTGACCAATTAACTCCTCTAACAAATTGCCGGAGACTTGTAGCGGTTGTTGAGCTATGCCGTTTTAATGGAAATCCAATGCGGCATGTGTTTCTATCATGTAGACTGCAGCAGGATTGAGTGTGGCGTCACTCACTTTGCAGTGTTGGTAATAATGCACATTCCTCTCATTAATCAAATCAGATGTATGTGTGAAGTGCTGCAGATTAATCCAGTTCTGTGAAATCACTGCATGTGTTCTCTTACATCACCAACCATTGATTTGGTCATGTTTTTTACCTCTTTTTACATCTTAGTTTAAATCATATTCCTTCGTATACTTAGACAAACTTTATTGATCCACAAGAGAAATTACGTCTTTAGTATAACCTAAGTATGCTCAGCCTATTTCTGTTCCATAATGTAAAAAAAATCTGAATTTTTCCCTTCATTGCTAAAATACACTTTCAGATCATTTAAATTGTCATTTTTTTTCAGTATGTAATTTAAAATGACTTTTGACTTCTTCTATACTTTTCATGTTAATTATGATAAAATTATACCCATCATATTTCTCATGTGAAGTATTTTGTTGTCTGTATTGTCTGTATGTCTGTATGGCGTGGTCAGTTGTCAGTGTTGTTAAATGTTTAAAGTCGGCTGGGACAGAGGTAAATGCATATGAAACTGGATCCTGGTGCCGAGTGAGTGCCCTTTGTGGTGTGCTCTGTAACACAGCCTCAGTGCTTTTCTGTCATATCTGGATGATTTACTCGGAGACAGGTGTTCACGCTTTTGCTCGTGAACCCGAAACATTTTCTTCTATTTATTGCCCATCTGCGTGGAGTCACAATCTTACAATCCAACAGCCTCCTTCTGAGCTGATCAAACACATGTGATTTGTACTTGAGTCGACAAGTGAGCAGTTTGTCCCCAAAGATAATGTGTCAGAAGTAGAGAAAATTTACAAGTACAATAAATTAGGGATTAATAATTTGTGATGACTAGATGACTGAACCAAAGCATCTCCAAAACGTAACTCGTGTGGGACAGGAACAGCAGTACTCAGTATCCAAAATATCAATGAAAGAGCGGTAGTGAACAGATGATAGTGCACATGCTGAGTGTAAAATACCCTGTGGTCCAATTCCTTAGATTATGAGCTCTGCAATTCAGATTATTGATGAAGTTGTCGCTGGATGTGATAGTGATCATTGCATTCAAGTTAACAGTTCTGAAGCAAAATAAAAATAGTTGTAACAGATTAAAACTTAAAGACTCAGTTAAGACAGTGTAATCTAAATTTTGGCTTTTAAAAATTTAGTTAGTTGACCATCATAACTGCAAACATTATTAGTACATTTCTGGATTTGTGTCTTTAAGAATATCCTTCAATCCTTCAGTTCCTTCAAATCGTTAATTTTACTCCAACTTTCGGTTTTACTTGTCTGTATTTCCAAATAATGAATTGACCATCTTTATACATTATTATGCAGCTGTATTTAGTGGCAGCTCCTCAGCCCCCTCCAGGGAGCTTTGGGATGCAGAGAGGTGTCTCCATGGTGACGTGAACACCAACCCCCCCCCCCCCCCCCCATCCCCACCCTGACACACACACACAGACACACACAGACACACACAGAGAGACATGTACGGTGCACTGTGGTTGTTGTGTGGAGGTGAGAAGAGAACAAAATGTCACGGCAACAGGTTTTTCTGTGTTTTTGTTTTTGACCCAACTCTCCTCGGGATTGCACCTCAGATCCGTCAGTAACTCGGGATGCACTGGCTCCTGGGAAGACTGGGGAGATATGGAAACAAGTGATACATGGGAGAAGATAATAAAGGGCATGTTTTGAGTGACCTTTTTTTCCTGTTATAAGTGTTTGCAGCAGTATTATGTAATCAGAACAGTAAGGATCAAAAACCTTTAATTTGCTGTGTATACATAACCTTTAAAGTGAAAGCATGAGATGAAATGAGCTTGGATGTTTTTGAAAATTAAAAAAGTGATTGCAGATTATCACAAAAATTGTGTCAGTTGTTACAGTATACTTTTATAGCGCTGTGCTCCAAGTTTTAATTTAAAGGTACACTGTGTATATTTTCTGGTGGAAGGTCTGCCATCTGCTTGTCTCCATGGTGATGTTATTGCTTTGCCTGGGATGTTCCGCAGTATGGGATTAAACAAATATATCTTCAATTACAGGTGTTTTTATTTCTCATAACTACTGCAAAAATATGTATTATAACCATGAGCTTGTAACTAGGCCTGGTGATGTGGCCTGTTTGTCTTTTTATTTATTTTTATTTATTCAATATTTTACCAGGTAAGTCAGTTGAGAACGCCTTCTCATTTACAATGATGATGTGGCCAAGAGGCAGAATAAAACAAAAACACAAACAGAAAACACTCACACAGCAACTATAACAGAAAACAGTGAATAGAAATATAAGAGTAAAACATTTGCAGATTAAAGATATAAAAGTGTTAAAAACATGTGGAATTATCCTGTAAGATACTCTGGATGGAGTTTTTATAAGTCGATAGAAAAAAACAAACAAAGTTTTACGTTGTCTCCATGGAGTTAGTTAAATTAAATGCCATACTGTAGAACTTTCCAGGAAAAAAATATAGCATCTACATGGACTCAAACAGGTGATGGGCCCTTTACCAGAAAAGTTACACAGTGCACCCTTGGCTTGTCTTTTGCATAATGAAACTGATGATTTATATTTGAATTAAAAAAAACCAAAAAAAAAAAACATAAGTGGCCACAGTGTTAAGTAAACCAATCATTAGAAATATAACTATATTGTCATTTCAATAAACTATTACCACACATTTAGATTTTTTGTTTTTGTTTGTTCCCCAATATCTCCAATACTATACATCTAGTATAGTAGTAGTTGTAGTAGTACATAGACCTGTCACAATAATTACCATATTGACTTCATTGGTCAATGTAGGAAAGCTCGAACAATATATTTTGTGCTATTTATTATGTGTGCAATTTCTTTGCAAAAAGTGGGAAGATTTTTGTCGTTTTGATGTAAGAAAATAAGATTGAACTGTAGGGGGTATACATTAGCCAGGCTGGCGCCACCGAGTGCCTCCACTCAATTTCATTGCTCTCATTACTCTCCCGCGACTAGGTCAGGAATTGGAATACACTAGACGGTTTGCAAAAACCCCAGAAGTGTGAGTTTGGGCGAAGAGCCATACATTCTGTGTTTGCAACGATTCCTGAGATCCAGGATTTAAAGCTGGAACCAAGAGCATGTTTGGTGAATTTTATCAAGGGGAAATATGTTAATGTTCTTCTCCCTACGGGATTTGGGAAAAGCTTAATATACCAGTTAGCCCCGATAGCGACGCATTACCTACGTCATGACCAAATAGCAGTGATTGGTTAAATGAAAAAAAGTATCCGCCTATCATCGAGCGAACAAATTCTAATACTGCGAGGTCAGACGGTTTCTATGAAGTGAAACCGGCTGATGAATCAGGCTAAGAATACATAACAATAACAATACATACATAACATACATAACAATGCATAGCTAATTATTGATTCATTCTACTGCTTATTTGTTGCAGCTTATGCTTTTTATTAATACAGTAAACAATATTTAAAAACTGCCTCCTGGGATTGTTCTGCTTTACTGTTATTGTGTCAGTGGCATAAAGTTGTGTCAGTGTTATTGCTTGTTGCAGTATTTCTCTGTAGCGATACATCGTGCTTCAGAATGTGTTATCGCGACAGGCCTAGTAGTACATATGGTTTTTCTTCATAACTTGTTCTCTCCTCTCCCTCACTAGGCACCAGCTGTGTGCTAATGGTTGACGCCTTTCGCTGAGAACCATGCTTCTTTATCTTGTGGCGTGTTCGAGATGGGCTCTGTTTGGCCTTTACCTTTAGGCGGCTCCTCTGACAGCCTCAGTGTTGCCCCCAGGCCCAGAGGTTGAGAGGTAAAGTGCAGGGCAAAAGGGCACGTTAGCGGCTTCAAACCCACAACCCGAGCGTCTGGCATCATGTCTGCACTCACTGGCCTTTGCTCTAAAGGGAGACAGCACTGAACCCAAGTTTTGTCTTCTTGCATTGTTGTTCTGTTGATCACTGTGGTAGCCCATAGTGACTTCATCAGAATTAAAGTAGCTGTTGCATCATTAATTATTGTAAATATGTAAATACAGTTTTCAGACCTTTTGATATCAGATGTTATGGAGCAAAAGCCTCATCTTTCTGAAAAGATGTTAAATTTAAACCAATATGCACTTTTATCATAGATGTACAAATCCCATTGAAATGTACACAGGTTACATGTATCAAGCTTTGTCTAAACCAACTTGTAGTAACTAAGCCTGAGTTACAGATTTAGCTTAACTAGATCCAAATTAGTACTAAACCAGGACTGAATCACATCTAAACCAAGTTTAAACCAGGTCTAAACCAGGTCTAGACTAGGTCTAGACCAAGTCTAGACCAGGTCTAGACCAGGTCTACACTAGGTCTAAACCAGGATTAAGCAGCTTTACATGTTTGAGGATATGTTTGATCTTTTTCCCACCAGTCAAGCAACACCCAAAACATTAATTACAAGATAGTTTCTTTTAAATTTGAGATACTGGTGATTATCCCAGCAACCATGAAATGGGAGAGCTAAATCCTTAGTTTACAATGACTCAATTGTGAGTGTCTAATTTTGTTACTAATTTTGGTATCACTTAGTATCAGATTTTCAAATACTTTTGACAAGTGTAGAACAAATATAAACCCACTGTAACACATAGTGGACTTGCAGACTCAAACATTTGTCTTCTCCCACTCTTACCTATTGTGCAGAAGAGATCCACTTGTGTTATGATATATCTTGTATAAATGCACACCCAAAGTAGCAGTTACCTCATTAATTATTGTTGATGTGTAGTTTTAGCAGTCAGGCCTTTTCATGCCAAGCCTTTAGGACTCACTGCTGCGTCTCGGAGCAGATGCAAAGGTGCATATCCTGGGAGACCCTTTTATGTTTCGAGACCTCTCTCCTCTCTCTCTCCCCTCTCCTCTCTCTCTCCCCTCTCCTGTCTCTCCTCTTTCTCTCTCTCCTCTCTCTTTTCTTTCTCTTCTCTCCTCTGTCCTTCCTCTCTCCCCCCTCTCTTTCCTCTTCTTTCTCTCCTCTCTCTCCTTGCTCCTCTCTCTCAACCCCAGCCTCTGTCTCAATCAGCCCTAATCCCACTCCAGAGTTCCTCTTGGCGCATGGAGTAAATAAATTTTTCAGCGTTTATTAGAATACAGCTTGCCAGAAGGGACTCTCCTATAGCCGCTTCAGTAATTAGCAAATTGATTAGGAGAACTTTAACACACCACCTTGGCTCTTATCTCTCTCGTTCTAGGACAATATTGTGGTGCCACGGGATCAGTGTAAATATTTTAAGGGAAGACCCCTTTGGTGAATAGATTAAATGGCTAAGGGGCGCAGCAGCTGTCTCCTGTGGAAGGTCCCAGCCAATTTTCTAAACTATGATTAAAGAAAAGTTTTGGATATTTAAACACGCCTTGTCCTCTGGGTTTCTTTGATTACACAGAAGACCACCAGATCACGCCCCCTCTGTCGCCCCTCTGTGGTACCAGGAACATCCCATCGGATCTATTAGTATGAAATGACTTGAGTGATGACTCTTTGAAAGGCCTGGACATGCAGTGTTCAAACTCAAACAAAGACAGAGTCTTTTTTCACAAATGCTAATTAAAATATTTGAGCCCCCTTCCACCAAACTCCCCCATTCTTGCCCCCAACTGCCACCCCGGAGCTGCTGCGAGAACTTCTTGGCAATTTGGCACAAAATCAAATTGAATTTCAAATGGAAGCGTTTAAGAATTGGGTTTGCTTTGAGCGAGACATACGGTGCAAGCTGGGTTTCATAGGTGGAAATAAAAGAGATAAAAGTATGGAAGTATGAAAAATAGTCTTGTCTTCCTTTGTACATTGACTGCATCCAGTGTACAATAAAAAAAATCCTTTTAAAGATATATATTTGTAAATATTATGACATGAAGTAAAAGAAACAAGATGATTTTCTTTGAACACTCGCATAATGGAAGCATTTTCATTTTACATTTTAAGCCTGAGAGAAACTGTGTGGAAAACCTTGTCAAAAGAGATGTTTGTCTACAAAAATGCAGCTTAGGAGCTGTCCCCCCAAATTTGGTATACATCATTAAACTCCTCGTGGCCAATCAAATCACCGCTCACACGGCATTCCAGTTCCCATTAGTGACATCTCGTTAGTAGAATACAGAAAACTGACACAAAAATTTGGGAAAAACAACCCTGAATTGTTTACCTGTCAGAAAGTGTAATTCTGACTGTGCTGAATTAAGTTCACTTGGCTTTGAAAAAATACAGTTTCAAATGTCTTGTCCTTAACCCTTGTCATCCAAACAGGCCTAGACTACCCAGGTCTTATCCTTAACCCTAGACTTGTTTAAATCTAGTTTAGGTTCATGGACTAATCAGGACCTAATCCTGTCTACACCAACAATTAACTTTTATTATATTTGGTCTAAACTGGGAATGAATCACAGCTAAACAAGGAGTCAATCTGAACTAAACCAGGACTAAAGTAGAATCTAAAGTGACCTAAAGTAAATCTGGACTAAATCTAAACTTTTTTCCAACGTAAGTGGAAACAAAGCCGAAATAAAACAGAAACCAGGACTTGCTATGAAACCCCCACATACCTGTAATTTGAGCTCCACAGCCATCAGAATTGCTTCATATCCATAAAACCTATTACGGACAGCACAACAAGTGAAGCCTGACTTGTAAGTTTAAAGGCTTGTTAATTGGCTGTGATTTGCCGTAGTGCAGGAGCAGTAGCAGGGCTGTAATGATCCTGCCTGGATGATACATGACTCGTGGGGGGACTTATTGCACCTTAATGTCCGGATCTAACTGTGGCCCACCCGTTAAACTGTTGGCTTCATCTCAGCTCTGGAGCTGACTGACACGGCAATGCATTTGACCTTTGACCCCCGGGCTGAGTTAGAGTAGATCTCACCTTGACCTCCACTTCCTCAACTGGTGCGCACTTCAGGAAAGCACCGGAGAGCGTCATCCACATGGAAATGAGAGGTGCCTTAAGAGAGCATGCTTGCCTTGGTTGGTACAGTGTGTCATTTTCTGGAGGTGGTAGATTGTCTCTCTGATTCCATGGAAATAGGAAGTTAAACCCACACTTTGGAACATTCTCCATGGAGATAGATAAGATTTAAACTATACTGTGGAAGTTTATGTCCAAAGGAACAACATTTCCATGGAAAAAAGCAGGAGAAGGCCCAATCGCTAGGTCAAATTTTTCAGTGTATTAAACACAACCAAAATGAGAAAAAGATTATTAAATAGTGTAGTTAAAACACCACCATGTAACTTTTTAGCCCAAAATAGGTTTGATCATTTTGGTATATTTCAATGCTCTAAACTGCAGAAAAACACACATTCTTACTCTGAGAGGGATTGCATCTCCATAAAAAAACTAACAAATAAAAAACAAAACAGGCCAAATATTGCTCATATTGTCATTTATACTGTCAGTTTTATTACATATATTTAAGCCATATCTCCCTGTCCTTGTAGAAAATACATTTGAAGTGTGACACGCAACATATATCAACAGACATGTGAAACTATTGGCTTTTACACTAAGGTGGTATGGTTTTCGAAAAGTGTGTGTGTTTGCATTGATTATCTATAGTAACCGATCTTTATCATGCACCAGAAACATGGCCACACTGATCTATTGTTTTTTACGTTATTATATTTTTGCTGAAACTCATCTTTTCTTTCCATCAGAATCGAATGAGCCACACTAATTGGCGCCACACTGTGCTGCTTTATGACGCTGATTGACAAACATTGTTGCGAAGTTAATGGCACAAGAGGGATTGGATTGATCAAGTGGATGGCTGATCATAAAACTTCAAGTCAATATTTGGCCATGGCTTGATTTCCTCCTCTCTGGCAGAACATCTGAAGAGTGCGCTTATGACAAGCACATATTTACACTTAGGGCGCCGCTGTCTGTTTGTCCTACAGTAAATAATATCATGAGCAGACTGGGGCATATTTATTCAGAAAGGGTACATGCTGTATATGGCTCAGGTTAGACTGCTTATTTCAGATTTGATTGTGATTTAAAAAAAAAATTGATAAGTTTATTAGTATTAGTATAATATTAGTATTATTAAACTTCCCGGTTAGATACGGACAGCAGATATGATACATGTAGAGGTAATACCATAGCAGTTACCTATAGCAACCGACAGTAGCTGCTCTCGACATTAACATCATTTATTGAGCGGTCAGATCAGATGGTATGATTCCAGCTCCCACAGATAAATGCTGCCGTTGTGTCCTTTGGCAAGACACTTAACCCCCCCCCCACCCCCTCCCAGTGTCTGGAATTTGAACGTTGCTTTGAGTGCCTTGAAGGTGGAAAAGCGCTATATATAAATGTGACCAAAAATTTACCATTAATGTTAACAAGGGCCACTAAGTAAATTGTTATGATTAGACTAATGAGAATATTTATCACTTTTATTTTGTTGAATCAGTGTTTCATCTCAGAAAGATGCCTTACTTGTACATACATTGTCCTTGCATATTTGATGATATTTAGAACTCACTGCTATTTCATAGTTTTGTACTTTTCTTTTCAATCTATTTTCCACAAACTCCCACTGAACTGATGCAGGACTATAATAAATATTTACCACAGGAACTACCCACCAAACGAAAAGTAATAATTAGAAAAACATGCAAACCTATGCACTATAAAGCTGACCAATTCTGCAGAGGCTATGACCAAAACCTCCCACTAATTACTGTGGCAAGTCCCCGTCCCTCTGCTGCAAATGACAGTATTAAAATCCCCTCTTTTATTCACAGAAGTAAAATTTTAGCTTCGGAGACAATAGGCTAGTCCGGTTTTACGGCACAGCAGACTTTATCATTTTAATAAAAACTGGTGACTTGGTGAAAGTTTAATTAATAAGGGACTTAAAGCTACTGGAAGGGGCAGGGGAGTTAGCTCTTGAAGGGGCCGCTTACTTTTCCATCTGGGCTATCCTCCAAAAAAATGCTCAATTAGTGCGTTAAGCTGAACAGACAAAAACGTCATTAGTTTGGTGCTAAAAGAATAATGGGTTTTAAAGACCAAAAGCACAAGAGTGGCGCTAATGCGTTTTCACCTATTTCCTGCAATATCCTAGGTTTGACAGAGTGGAGTGAGGGAGGGCAAAAGTGGGCATCTGGGGGTTTGTCAGTGACTGTGCATCTCTGCTCTCTCTGTGGTTTGAGGATGTTTTAGAAGTATTGATGAATTTGAAAAAGACAGGAAACGGAAAGAGATTAAGTTAAAAGTAAGTAAGAGTACTGCGTGTGTTCATTTCATTCTCAAATACCGAGATGATGATGAATGCAAGGGCTGTGCTACAGCACAAAAGTGACTCTTGTGAGCTTAAAGCCATATTATAATATTGTTACCTTCAAAACATTCTTGGAGTGATTTGTTTCATTCAGACATGTTTGTGTAATGATTTATTATTAGTCATTCTTCCTGTCCTCTTTGCAAAGTTTCCTATATTGCCACATGACATTTCATGGTTGTTTTCTGTTGAAGAGAAGAACACAGCCTAAATATGAAATGAAACAAAATATTTGATTATTATAACATGGATCAGAAAATAGCCTTAAATGGGCCCTCAAGTGACCAAAACAGTTATTTCTATCAGTTCTCTGGTGGGTGTGGGCCTGTGTATAATGGTATCTGTCGATAATGTCATCAGGGTTGATCTTACATACAAAAAAAAACAAAAAAAACAAATTTCAAAAACAAAACAATCCTGATTATACAATAACTGTTTTTGTACATTTTTTTTCAATGGTCTGAAGTCCTCAAATTATCATCCTTGATAGGAAAAAGTGAAACCCAGAACATGCACATCGCTCTTTTATCTAAATTATTTTAATTTAAGACTTAAGACTTTAGACTTTTAATGTAAATACTAAATATATGAGCACCAGTGGTAATGTGTGGTTGCATGTTAAATTCTGAATACATAAGTGACTGATAACTGACATCCAAAGATGTTATTGAGTCTGTCATGTGAGCTGCAGTGAGACAGTGGTGTGTTCCATTATGTAAGTGGGCAGCAGGAGGTTTCTGACTCGTGCCACACACAACAGGAGACGGGCTTGGCAACGCGGCGAGCTCCAGTAAATGATTGGTTACAGGAGATCCTCCAATAAATTAATTGTTTCCACTTGATGGTTAAGTATGTGCTACTCTTCCAAATCGAGAGCTGGTTCTTGGTTATTACACTTTAATAGCTCGCTTGCCAAACTAACGATATATTACTCGACGTGCTGGCTCCGATCACACAAGATGAATTGGCTATTAATTAGAGTTGCACTGAGAGGGCACAGGGGAGAGACTACTCATAGCCCTGCAATCAGTGTCAGAGGGGCCTTTTCTGACGGGGCTGTCCCAGGGCAGGCCCAGGTCACTGCCCCCGACATAAAACCTCTGAATCTGAGGAAACTAACCCAACATGGCTGCTGTTTAGACAAGTCAAATAAAGGACATTATGATTTATGAGGATATAGCTGTCTCCAACTGTCCATAATGAAGACGTCATCGACTTTTGGAGACTTAAAGGTGCATTATGTAACTTTCTGGTTGGGGGTCTGTCACCTGCTTATTTCTATCATTGCTTTGAATGGAATGTTCCACAGTATGACATTAAACAGCTCTGCCTTACATTTATTCCATTACCGGTGGTTTTACTGCTCAAAAATGCCTACAAAAACACTGAGCGGGGTTGCCTCTCCACAGATCTGACCTGCAACTTGGTCTGGTTTGGTCTCCATGAAGATAGAAAGGTTACCATACATACCACACTGTGAAACATTCTAGACAAATAACAGAGAAAAGCATTTGGCGGACCCTCCACCAGAAGAGTTACACACTACATCTTTAAACATGATTTTAGTTGAACACAACTGGACTCTTAAAATAGATTACAAGTTACCCTTCACCCATTAGTCCATATTTAATGTGAAATTTACAGAATTGACATGTAAAATGAGAGGTGGGCTGTTTCTGTTGAGTTAATTTCTGGAATCAAATTAGTTAAATATGATGTAATTATGTTTATTTATATTATTTATTCATTATTTTTTGACTAGCATACATTAAATAAAGTTTCGTATTTTTTATTAACTCATAAATGTTTTAACAACCCCACTGTCTCCTGACTTCCTCCTGTCATGACTCATTAACCAAAAACAAGGAAGATAGTGAGACCTGCAGGTATCATTAAATCAAAATATCAACTTTTGTTCAATAAACACAGCCTTTCCCAGTACACATTATTCATCTATTTATTTAAAGGTGCACTATGTAACCTCTAAGGTAGAGGGTCCGCTACTTGCTTGTCTCCATGGAGATGTTATTTCTTTGCCTGGAATGTTCCATAGTAAGGAATTAAACATATCTCCCTTGGATCTGTTCAACTGCAGGTGTTTTATAGCTCAAAAATACATAAATTCTTACCATGTGCAGGCTTGCTTCTTCATAGATCTGACAGCTAACCCCTCATTTCCTTTATGATTGCCAAATTTATTTCCATGCTGAGGAATAATCAGGGAAAAGACAAGCAGGTGACGGACCCTCCACCGGAAAAGTTAAACAGTGCATCTTTAAACATTCGTATCTCAACTGTAATCTGACAAACAAGCTCCCTTAACAAAAGCCTCACGTTCGAAGGACTCGTAAAGTTATGGCGGAAATATTTGACAAGGCGTTATGATTTGTGGCTGAATATTATTGTTTGGCTCTCTTTTCTCGTGCTGCGTCTGAATTGGGCCTTTTATCACAATTAATTAGCGCGCCCTATAGGAGCTTTTCCATCTTGAGCTCATCGCCACCGGATAAATAAGTCACCGTCCCACAATATATGTCCTTTTATTGGCGGACTTGATCTTCCCGGCATCACAACACCGCGACTTTGTGGTTCACGCTGCTCTCATCCGTCACTTTGAATGCGTCTTTTATGACCGTTTTGTTAAAATCCTCTTTTTTAATGCAGGTATCAGGAGTTATGAGCTGTCTATGCAAATGAGAAAAAATTGACAGTTTGTTATTCATGTCATCGCCTTTTTAAACACTTAACGGCCGTAAATACCGCAGTGACAGGCTCAGGCGAAATTGCCACTAAATATTATTAAATATTTTAACAAGTTCCCTGTAAATATGCCTTAAATGTTTGAACGATGGGCAGAAAGAAAAATGGCTTTGCATCAACTTATTAGAGGCTATAAAAGTGCTGGTGATTTATCATAGACTGCGTGCGGCACAGGGCATCTCGTAGTGTTGTTTTGCGTCTGCTTTGTCCTGATGAGCACATTTAAGAGGTATTGTGTTAAAAGCCTGCCGCTCCGCTGGAGATATGGCCCTGCCTAAGTGATATTGGACAACAGCGGTTTAAACTTTAAAACCGCCCATACGCATTTATCGTTTTTAATGTTAAATTTTGTGATATCATATGATTTGATGCTGCCGTGAGTTATGGCAAAGCTTTTAGTTGTTTTAAGTTGCCATTTAAACACTGTGCTTCTATCTGCTGTGGATGACCTGAAGTCAGACAGGACAATCTTTAAACTAAACAATCAAACAGACAGGGCTGTTGGACACCTCTGAGATGTTTATTATAGAGTGTAAACCTCTTCCAAACACTAGCTCTATTGCCATGAAAAATAATTAGTGTTCTTGTTCATTTGTTCATATTGTAAGTACAGGCTCAAGTGGGCAAAACTTGGGAAAAAGTCTTGCACAAGTAAAAAATGAGTCAGAATGGGAATAGAACCACCAACTCTCCAGTAATTTGACAGCATCTGAAAATAATTATTAATAATTTAGATTTCTGTAGTGCTTTTTTGGACACACAAAGGTGATTTATTTCATTCCCTCCAGACCTAGGAATTTTAAGGTGTACTTCTCTAACCACAGTTGCCCAAACTGATGGAAGTGAGACTGTCAGTCTGCACCATACAACCACCAATCACTCATTCAATCAGCTTGCATAAAGTGAGTGAATCACCCCGCCCAAGGACACAACAACAGTATGTATTGAACATCAAACTGCAGCTTTTGGGTGACTTGGACAAGCACTAAAACACAGATCCACTGTCGACTTTCAAACTAAAAGAAAATCCAACACTGTAAGTTAAATGCTTTAACACACTCTGAAAAACCTTTTGCACCTCAGCGTATGAAATCATACAAAATAATGTGAGTCTGATTTAGACATCAGAAATGTGTGCAGTTGAGTTAATTACAAAGTGAGGCTGTTCTCAGATGCCTCTAAAAATAGTGTCAGATGTGAGCACGTCCTGTGGGCCTGAGCACCTTGTGATTGGCTGGAGCTGCACAGATTCTGTCACATCAGGGTCAACCGGAGCAGAGCCAGCTTCTCAGGGACTGCTGCTGCTACAGTCTTTTATCAGAGTCACTCCAGGTTTTTATATTCAAAACGCGGCTTTTCTGTGACCCAGACCCTGCCATTTTGGGACTTTGAGTGGTTTGCTAATTTATTGCTCTTCAGTTATGATTAAGTTCAGCGAGAAGTTATAAAGGGATATAAAGTCTGCTTTGAATCAGAAGTGGATTGTGAGATTAACTTATTTTATGAAACATATAGTCATTTATTTCTACTTTACAGTGAAATTGTTTGTGAAAAGTTTTTGTTTGTTTTATTTTGGAAATAGCAGAATTAACTTTTTATATAATTTATGTTGGGCCTTTGCATGCAGTGTTTTTTCATGATTTAATGTATGTAAGATGTATGTTTTCTTTTGGGGTTTACATTTGTCATCACTAAATCCCTTTGTTCATCCTCCCCTTGAAAATAGAGCGATATAAAGACGAGTCACTCATGGGTCAGGTCGTCCACAGCGCGCTCCACTTGGGCTCTGTCTGAGCTCATCACTGTTGCTGCTTAGTGTGACGTGACGGCTGCCATGTCAGCAGCAGGGCCCATCTCTGCTTTTTCTCTCCCCAGCCTGGGTGACTGCTCCCTGGGGTGAGCAGAAGATGAGTGCCCCTCTCTGACTGGATATAACCTTGCCACCAGCGTGTGTTTGTGTGTGTCTCCTCCGGTTCTAAAGACTTGAGCAGCGATGACTGGAGCCACGCACACTGCACCTCAGGGAGAAGAGCGTGGAAATAAAAATAACAAGTGGATTTTGACTGCAGTCAGATGTGGATGAGACGCACTGGCAGTGGGCTAAAAGCTTGAACAGAAATGCCCCGTCCAAAGCCCCGCGTCATTAGATTAGACTGTCTCAGATGCAGGAAGTGCTGAAAGGCACCGCAGATCCTATCTGCACAAAATACTGTCCTGATGTCCACAGACACATGCCAGTCCCACTCCCAGAGTCCTCTGTAATTCTCAATCCACTTACATCCTAATCTGTGATAGGGATCTTGGTAAAAGTTTTAAATCCCTGGAAACGCCTTTCAACATTTTGTATTTATGCATTGTGTTTTTATGTGAATACTGCTGACACATACTAGTACAAAGGTCAGATGCCTTTTCAAATGCCGCCTTGTCCCATTTATCCAGACTTGGGACCAGAGTAAATCATCATAAAAGTATTTAGCATAATAATAATTATTAGAGATAAATATTATGACAGTGTTTCAGTTTTGGGCTATTCTATGCTCTAACCATCACTATATTATGGTTTTATATACTCTTGTTGGTTAAATTCTATCTTTCCAGCTCATTTGGGGCCCCCAGTTCAATCTGCCCCATGTGTTTCTTATCAGTGCAGTTAAGCACTCAACAGTATTTGGTATACTGTCCCTGTAGCTGCTCATCTGCCTTGCACACATGAATTTCTCCTAAATTATTTATTTTCCTGACACCTCCATATGGCGCTGTAACGTGTTTGTTTTGGAGCATGCAGCTGAAAAGCAAGATCTAAAGTGGATTACTTGTGGTGTGTATACTTGGGAGACCCTCTTCAAACAATGCCTGTTTTCTGTTATTTCTACTGCTGGGTGGGCTTTGTTGATGCAATTCCAAGCAATCCACTACAAGATCTCTCCTCTCATCTTCCTATGAACACAATAGAGCCAAAATGCAGAGATGCTAAGGTAGACTGTTACTGGGAAGCATGAAGAAGCCCTGCAAAAATGGGGTCTTGATCTTCTTTGAAATGCCACAATTAATTGCAATGCGTTGTCCCCAATGCATGGATGATTAACGTGCTCCTAAACTGCCCTGATTTGTGGGGGCACCTTGCCGATTTTATTTGCCACTGTTAACATTTTCCTCTCTGCATTATGCATGGTGCTGTGGGGCAAGGAGGAGCGGCAAACAAATGGCCTGCGGAATGGGCGTAAACACAGAGGGGAGAAGACTAACTGTTCTGGACTGCCTCTCCGAGCTCACTAACTACACACATGCAGTGAATCTGAGGAGACGCAAGTAGTATTTAGTGTTTAGACTTTTACATGTTAGTTTCAAACAATAGCATGGTCATGGTTTCTAATCCAGCGGTTGTTAGTTTCATCTCAACTCCAGCCAGTGCAGTTATTGTGTCCTTGGCCATGACACTTAATGCTCATTGCCTCCAATATTTGTACCAGTATATCCAGCTATAAAGTCTAATATTTAAATGCATGCGAAATAAGTGGAATTATACAAAGTTATATTTATTTATTTATTTACTTTTATTTTTTTATTTTTTTGTATTAGTATCAAAAACATTGTAAACTTGGTGTACTAATTTAAATAATATTAATGACCCAGAAACAGATTTATATAATTAATTATTTACCATATGTGGCAAAATATTACAATTAGCAGTCAGTAAAGAAATCATATTGTTGTATATGATCACAAATTTGTGAAAATTTCAATGTGGAATTAATTTGGTGGACGTCAAAATGATCAAATGCCATGTCGTGTAGTCAGTTCCCAATGACTGAAATTTGATCTGAGCCACTTTGATGTAACATTGCCATCATTAGAGACTAAGCCCAAACTTTCCCTGTAAACGTGCACGTTATTGGAAATGTAAGGACTGGGATGGGACTGGCGGAGACCCAGTATGCTCATCCGTATCTTTATTAATCAACAGTGAGCGCGTGTCTGATAGAATACTTCTGTTGGACTAATTGAATGTGATTCCCCTTCTTTGGGCGCGTATAGGCCGGGGTCACTTTCACTAGTTAATTCTGACAGCCGGAGCCGTGCCGTGCTGCTTCCTTTGTGTTTGGGGAGTTTAATTCCACATTGCAATAATCAGTGAGCGATGGAAGCCTTACTGTTGCATGAAGGCGAACCAAATGACAAGCCCCTTTGAACATGAAACACTCAGTACAAGTCTGGATTTTACCATTAGGGCCATATTAGCTGTGTGATTAGGAGCTAGTTGATGTGGGATCTTGGAGGTTGGAACACGGTCGGCCTGAGTCGTCAGCTGTCATGGCCGCCTCCCAGGGCAGCCCTCTTGGCAGGTCTCCACCCTCTCACCACGGGCTGACAACGCAAATACAAGCAAAAGACGTGTAGCCGACGGACAGCTTTGTGTACTCTACTGTAATTCTAGATGGAATTAGGGCGCTTTTTACGATGGTGCTTCTCTCGCTTTGAACAAGAGATTTCTTTGTCAATAAAGACAATAAAGGATTGTCTCACCTCAGCACCCGTCTATCGTACAGTACATTCACTCACTTTGATGTGCTCTAAATCTTCCGTTTCAGTGTCATACTTCCAACTCTGTAACCAAAAAATATTACAGACTTCTGGCTACTTCTGAAAGTAAAACCTATATTCAAAAGGCACTTTTAAACCTATGAAGACTGAGTGATCTGACAATATATAGGAACATAGATACAGATAAATTCTCAAAATCTGAGATGTTTAAAGAGCCCATATTACGGTATTATAGGATCTATGTTATAATGTTGTTTCCTAATCATACCCAGATTTTTTTTTTGTTTCTTTCACACATGTTTAACACCCAAACCTGCATATTTAGTTCTCAAACAGAAAATACTTCTTGTTTCACCTTGGGATGTCATGTGGTAATACAGGAAGTGCTCTACTGTGTTTTTAAACTCCATACAGCTTCATTAGAATCATTCATTTCAGCTCTGGAATTGCCAGTCTCTCCTGAACTAAATGTAAAATGCTGCTGCCTCTTTATGACATCACAAGGTGTAAGAGCATTTGAGCTTTGGAGATGTAGACAGACTAAAAATAATGAATTACTCAAACATGTTTTTGATGAGGTAACAACATTCTAACATGACTTAAAGCTCACAAGAGTCAATTTTGCATAATATAGGATGTTTAACTAACTCCTTGGTGAAAGATTTGGCAATCGGTATTTATATTGTTCATGAACATAAATGGATCCCAGTTTTTGCAGTCATAAGTTTAACTAATGTTACTTCTATTTATAATTTTGACTTTTGCAGTCTCTATCTAAAACATAAAAACTTTACCTCATTATAAACAAATCAAAACACTATAAATTTCCCACAATCCCCTACACTGTGAGACCCGCCAAATTCATGCCCGTAACCCACCTCCAATTGTTGCCGCTTGCCGTTAGCTGCATACATCTCCACCCTGGGCCTGTGCCATTCTGCCAAATCTGCATAGCATTATCAATAACTAATGCGGGATGCTCTAGAAAGAGGGCAGATATTGTGTTTTATGGCCTGACCTTTGAGGCGTTATTATTTTTATGATGAATAAGTGTTTACTCTCAAAGCGGGCATTAAACAAGTTTCCTTTAAGGCTCCAAGTCATTGCCCCCGGTGCAATTGTCAAAACAGAAAACACCTCAGCCCGTTCGCAGCCAAAGTGAAGTGAAGATGTCAGCCGTTGCTACGCTAACTCGGTGGTGTTAAAGAGGTGGCTCCCAGTTCATTAGGATGCCTTTCGGAGCATGAAGAATGACCTTTTCCCTTGTAATTGTTCCGCGGGTTCACAGATAGTTGACTATAACCCAAGCGTACTCTACACTGACAAGGATCACTGCAAACAATTAGCGTGCTGCATCTCTGTCCCCATTCAAAAACTCTATCCGTGTGATTTTATATCTTCCAGCGAAAGTGCCATTTTGATCTGATTGGATCTGACAGGGGAAAGGAGTTTTTATTTGGTAAACTGCAGTGCGATGAGTGTAATTTATTTTGTGTCACTTTGAGAGGATAGTAATAATGTTCTTATTCTTGTTCCTCACTCTTTCATATTCTGCTCATGTTTTTAACTTTTTGAGATTAAAATGGGTTTGACAGTGTCACTAAATGTTAGAGTGATATTTCTCATCTTTACTTAGATTATGAGAGCATAGTGTACATTTGTCTTGCAGCAGAGAGGTTGTGGGTTCAATATCTTGTGTGTTTTGTTACCATGACTACTGTTTTTATCCCATAATAGATATATTGGGAAACTTGTGATTCTGTAACTGCTCTAAATTAATGTTTCTTCTGTTAAAACTAAGAACAATTTGTAATTTTATTATTATAAAACAGGGCTGTGGCTGTTTACTTAAGGTGTTCAGTCCTTTAGAGATCAAACTGGCAAAACACAAAACACATAAAAACCCAGACAAAAAAAAGTGTGAGTTGTACCAGGAAGTAAAATACCTTTATTTACAGGACTAAGCCAACATGTTTCAACTTACAATGATCTTTATCAGTGCTTACATAAAACCATGAGTTTTGGAGTTTCTATGTTGTGTCTTGATTCAAGGATCGTTCATCTCCGCCCCTAACACTGCAGTACCATCACTGTCCACTGTAAAACATCTGACTACTCCATAAAAACACTAGTATGTTTGAGTATTGAGTTTTTTCATTCTGTTGACTCTCAATGGCAGTGGTTGTTTGCCCCACTTTCAGTTTTATTTACATGTTTTAAGTGCATAAAAATAATAGTATCCCCTGGCTTTTATGATGAATTTTATATACCTCTGAGTGAGACAATCTTGTCGTGACATTAGCGTGAACCTAAGGGAGTGCTATATATCCAGTGTGCTTGTGGAAAGATTCAAAAATGTGTTTGTCAATATTTATGGACATCTGTAGGCCTGTTTTTAGCGCGGGTCACGGCAGGGACACCACGCACAGATAATGACGATGCTTTTGAGCTTTTATTGCTGGCGTCATCAGAAATTTGCTCCGACTCTGTGGTGTTTAGAGAAAGCAAATGCGGTTGAAGCAAGCAAATATTTAAGGTATCTGCAAATGTGATGCACATCTGTGAAACAGCCCAGGGGTGAAAAGCGGCGCATAACAAGGCAACAAATGCTGATCCGGGGCTTCTCTGCGGCAAAATAAAATATGGCTCAAGTTTTCATTAAGGTGCTATTGATTAGCTTTTCCTGGCAATGAATTATGGGCCACATTAAATAAAAGGGAAAATATTTTTATGACTTTGCAAAGGCCATGCCAGATCCTCCGCTTGCTTTGTGTGTGCTCGTCCCGACAGGCTTTTTGTTTTCTGAGGGATTCTTGTGGCTTTCAGAACTGTGAGGTCTAAGATGAAGGCAAAATAAGGTTATTTCACCTCACATTAAAATGCAAGCACGGTACTTGAAAGGCTGAATTTGTATCTTGGCTCTTGGAACACAATCATGAATAGGCTTATTAACTTCAAATGCAGATAACTGCTAAATATACGTCTGTAAATTCATTGTAATAATACGAGTCTGTTGCTGGTGACGATGCATGCAGCTATTACACAATAGTTTGAGTACTCAAAGGGATTAGCTTCTGTTGCATCATGTGACTGGTTCTGGTTGTGTTCAACATCTAGTACAGCATGAGTAACAAAAGGAGGTGTCAATGTGCCAGAATCAAACACAGTCCAAATATGGTCATCACTTCCCAAACACAGGGACACTGTGTTTGTTAAAGGTGTCTGATACTGTCACCTTCAATGTTGTGCATTCATATCTTC
This sequence comes from Boleophthalmus pectinirostris, assembly GCF_026225935.1. Lineage (NCBI taxonomy): Eukaryota > Metazoa > Chordata > Actinopteri > Gobiiformes > Gobiidae > Boleophthalmus > Boleophthalmus pectinirostris. The sequence continues at coordinate 27,915,471 of NW_026571515.1, forward strand.
TGTAAGATCTATGCAAATATTTTTTTTAATTTATTGTTGGCACAACAGCAAATGTGGTCAGTGTGCAGGTCCTGATAGGAATAGGTGCAATTCTTATTTCACTGATTATAACAGGCATGTCCAAACTATGCCCCGTGGGCCAAATGTGACCCCCAGACAAATTTTTCTTGGCCCCCAGCCTTCTAGCTGAATTGGCCCAAATTACCTTGCATCAATTAAAAATGAACTTATTACTGCAAGTTTTTTTTTAAATCTACCTTGATAAAACTATGTATTAAATATTAGTGTGTAGTTTTAAGGATCTTAGCATGAAAAAAGACTGATGGCTTATTCTAACGTGTTAAACATGCACATATTTTAATTATTCACTGTACTGAGCACCAATCTACTGCTTCTTCTGCTTTGTCTGTGTTTAGATATGTGGCCCTTGATGAAAAAAGTTTGGACACTCCTGGATTATGATATTAATGTTTAACAGTAAATGTGCCAACAGTTGGCTTAGCTGTATTTATTTAGAACCAACCAATCCAGTTTTATATTCTGTGCACATTAATATGATCTATAAATGTCTGTTTCTATCTCACAAAACATGTCCAATCAGGCTTAAAACTTGTAAGTAAAATGTATTTTACAGTTGTTTTCTTATATGTGGGTGTAAAACTGGATTCCTAAAACATAAGCATGTAAAAAAGTATGTCCCTGGCATTCAGACGAGACAGTGGTGTCATTAACAGTGCGTGTACTGTATGGGAGATAAGGGTTTCAAAATAATGTATCTCAACAAAAAATGCAGCAGGTGCTCAAACTAGTTTCTCCAGAAAATCACATAAATACGGGTAGTGACAAAATGTACAGTCAAAACAGGTTCACAGAAAGAGCGACCGAAAACTTACAAGCCATGCCAAATTTATATATATATGTGATACACATTTCAGTTGGTAGCAGATAATGTGGCAAAACGGCTATCAAACATTAAGAGGGTTACTGTTCGCACTAAAAATAGCTCACTAATATAGCTTTCATTAAAAACAGAAATGGTTCCCACCAAATTTCCTTATATGATGTTTTTTTTTTTTTTTAATAGTCAAGTTTAGTCAAAAAGTGCATTGAACCTATAATATCTGGCCTGGTTCTGTTTGAAAAGCTTCATAGGAGAGATATTCAAAAGATCACAAATGCTCCAAACAACCCAACAGGAGGTTTATTATATGAATAAGTGTGTCATGTTTTATTAATACTTTCACTGTGATGCATTAACTGGAACAGAATAGTGTGGTAAAAGCTCACTGATTTGAATGATATGTTTTTAAACAGATCACTTTTTATTGTTTTAGTTAATTTAGCAGCTAAAGAGCCTTGAATCCTGTCTTTGGAAGCTCATTAAGTTGCCTCATAATTACAATCAAGAAATGACAAGCCAGTTTTCATGGAGTCCTGCATATTAAATGGGCAAATGTTAGCGTTGTGACAGTGTGGTGACTGCTAGCTGCTCTTCACTGTTCAGACCCAAAGCACTTAGAGCCACCAGGTGTTTGCCCAAGATCCTTTTTTCCGCGAGACAAATGGAAAAGTGTCGTATCCCTTTAAACACGCCATTAATATGTCTTGTATGACTCGCCGCAACTGCGTACTTTTATGACAGTTTCTCAGTGTCTTTGTTAGACATAGCTTCCAGTTTACGTTTTGCAGGTAATTATAGCGTTGTGCACACCGGAGTGGCACAAATGAGCACTTTGGGGGAAGAATCAGTTGGCTGTGTGCCCATCAGGACAGGGTAAACACTCCAGTACAAAACGCCTGTAAAAAACACCCAAAGTCTGTCATGGTTTTTAATAGAGGAGGTGTCCGGACGCTGAGTGGGTTTACACACTCAAACTGAAAAATATAACAAGTTTGTGAGTTATTATGTGACATGGGGAAAGTGGTAAAATCACGTCTTTGTATGTAACTGGCGTGTCCTTTGGTGTTATGAATGTGTTTGTCAGAATCTAATATTAACCAAGAGGGTGGCCATTCCGATGGTTTTGTGAGGCCACCATGAAAAACACCATTTGTCTGTCAATGTCTTTTTAAACACCATAGACTGTAAATAGATGCCATAGACGGCAAATTTTAAAAAACAAGAAAGTTTGTCCCACAGATGCAGATAATGGCAACACTGGCTGTGCATATTCTACTGCCAATGCAAACTTGTAAAATGGCTTAAGTCTTGACCTAGTAAAATTTCAGAGAAACAATACTTTCAAGCAGGAAATGCGTAAAAAACTATAGCAAAAGTAACACATATATGAAACTGCAAAGGCCCATAAATGTTGGCACTAAATTGACTGTATACAATGAAGGAGGGAGATTATGTTGATTGTGTGATAGTGTCATTGTTGCTGATTGAAGTGTCACATAAAGCAGCCATTTTCAACCAGTGGGAGATCAATCTAAGAATTATCAGAATGAGAGTGATGAATGGAGGTCTGAGCTTAGAGTTAAAGTGCTCATATTATGCTCTTTTGTGATCTGTTTTATAATGTTTTCTCCTCAAAACATTTCTGGAGTTTTGTTTTGTTTTATTCACACATGATTAACACACAAATACTACATATTTAAGATGACTTCTTCTCTCTAACACTCTGTTCCACCTTCTGATGTCATGTAGTAATACACTGTTTTTAAATTCCTTACATCTTCACTAGAAAGTGAAAGCAACTGCTTCCTGACATGACAAAGTGGAGCAGAGCATTTTGAGCTTTAGAGATGTGGACAGATTAATATGACAGGATTGCTCAAACATGTAAATGAAACAAAACACAACTCCACTTATGTTTTTGATGAAGTAACAACATTATAACATGGCTTAAAGCCCACAATCTTACAAGTATTTGGGTATAATATAGAACCTTGTAACCTTGTTTTTGAATGATTTCAAATGTACTGAATGTTTCCACAATGTATTTTTTCAGTATCACTGAGGAATTTTACCAGGTTTTTACTTGACCAATATATTCATTTCTTATTCATGTATTAATCGATCCATATATGGTTACACTGGCTAATAACAAATTACAAAGAAATGTTAATTAATTTAGTCCATTCTCTTTTGAGAGCTGAACCAATTCCTCTTTTTTCCCTAAAACATGCCATAGAAAGTGTATTCCCCACTTCCCCACTGAACTATGAGATTGTATATATATATATATATGTTTTTCTTTTCTTTTTTTTTTAACCTTATTTGAACCTCTTAATGTACATTTGTACCTTTGTCTGTATATTTTCAAAGCCTTTTAAATACTATTGTCTATTCAAAATCAATACAGCTTTAACTACCCAATAAAAAGTATTTTCTAATCAAGTACTAACTCTTACGGCAACAAAAACATTTTATTATGCAAGGAAGTGTTGTCAGCCAGCATTAATGCACATCTGTTCTGTACGTATGTAGTAATCGATAGATGCCAAGAAATACTATATAGTTTACAGTGCGATCATGTGGAGGCAAAAATAACAATAAGTAATCTCATGTCATTTAGCTGTTCTATGCAAAGTTAATGTAATCCTCTAATGTTTAGTGTAACGCATCAATCATGCAAAAATCTATTGTTGCATTAGCCTTGAAAGAACAATAATAATAAAAATGCTATAATGGTTTGAGCTTCCTTTCCATAAATCACGCGCAGGCTGGGGAGGGGGCATCTTAACTTGCCATTTCAGCTCATCTGGTCTGTGGAGGGGATGCAGAATACTGATATCATATTGAACTGGGAGCTGCGATGCCGTTTGGTCACTTTGAGATCGGAGTGGTGAAATACTGCAGGACACAAGCTGCAGCCGCATGTGGACTTGACCCAACGCTTTGTACAATGACATCAAGCAGTTTTCAGTTCAATAGCCACTCAAGCAGACACAGTAAATCAACAAGAAATGCATAAAAACTGAGAGGGCTGTGGGATTTATTGGAACAAAGCAAATCCTGCTAAACAAATATAAAAATAAGCCTTGAATCAATAGGAAATGTAAATGAAATTAAATAGGACTTCTACGATTGTGTGGATGTCTGCCATAAAAGGCCACAGGTGTATTATCGTGCCACTCCCAAGCTTATTAACATTTGCATATGCTAAATCATTATGTAAATTACCACAAGTGAGGAGCTATGATTCACCGCCCTTCACAACATTTGTCATATTCACTTGTATATGAAGACACAAATCAATAATTGAGCATGTATAGACAATGTGTCAAAATCACAGTGTTTCATCTTTCCATTCATTTTGTTCTGTTTTTATGCTAATACAAGTCAGGTTGCGTTACATTAGTTTTACAGCATTCCTCAGCTCTTATCAGTACATTTTCTAGTGCTTATTATATTGGCTGTTAGGGTGGGCAATATGGCAACATAAAAAACAAAAAAAATATAGTAGAACACGTTTTCTTTTTTTTTAGATCACCGGTAACTAGCAGCTTTAAACTGTTCACATGTGATTGGTTAAATCCGCCTGTGACTGTGTATATTTATATTGATATTATTACAATATGTATTTATAGATTTTTCATATTAGGAAATATTGAGACAAAATCACAAAAATTGTCATTGTTGAAGTTTAAAGTATTGCAGAAAATGTGCATGGACTATAAAATGTTTTTTTTTCATTTTTTTTTTTTCTCAATAGTAACCAAGTTGTTTCGCAGCCTTTTAAGAAAATTATATCCAAGATGATAATATTCTACACAAAGCAACAATCTCAGTATTATCAATTTTCCGGGTATAGTCTATTTCTAGAAAGCCAAACCCATAGTACAATGGAGTACTATGTTAACATTGAGGGTGTAGTAAAATAGTTTCCCAAAATGCAGCCTGCACACAGAGATCAGCAGTAGAGCCAGTGTTTAGATTTGATAAGTGAAGTGCATTTGCAGAGTGCGGTTTCAACCTGGGACCTTGAGGAGAGCAGTGGAGGAGCTGAGTGCGTCTGAAGAGGCTGTTCCATTTCACACAATACACTACACAGGCAGAGGGAGGAGAAGATAATACTCCAAACCAGACCCAAAAACGCAAAGTGCAAAATTAATAAAGCTTTTTAGTCGGCATAATCATCCATTTTGAACCTAAACTGCGCAGAGCAACAAAACAAATCATTTTTGGTGAAAGAATACATGTATTTTAATGCCCTCAAGCAAAACTAATTAAAGACGACACCTCATTTACATAAATAAGCATTATAATTTGCATGCAGGCACAGGGGAATAGACTCAGAAAAGAAAGCAATATTTTGCAGTCTGCTAATTTCATTTTATTCAGGATTTAAGCTTAATAAAGATTCATTTTGGAGGGGAAAGGAAAATAATCAAAGGGGAAATTTGAACTATCTCCAAAGATGCAGCAGCATGTATTCAAAGGGCTTTTTGCGAGTCACCAGATGACTCCTAATCTGGAGTGGCACCGCCTGGAAGCGCTCCAACCCAACTCCTTGAAAGGTAAAAAAAAATTTAGAGTCCAATTTATTAGTATGCAGTTCTGGCATCGGGTGGAGAATTAATGGCGGTGACTGATAATGACTGTAATCGCGGCATAAATGGGGTGTTGAAATAGCAAACAACGGGCACAAGGCATGTAATGGGGATTTTATTAATTAGCCCATGTCCCTAGCATGAGCAGTCTGCAGGATTTACTGTGGCCATGCTGCCGGTCAGGAAGGGGTCGGACAGGCTACTGCAACTGAGAGGGGGTCAATGTGAAGACTGTAGACTGGGCCAGAGTACGCCATCACCCACTGTTTTAAAATACTGCTAATATGTCCTCAGGATTTATATGTGTTTATTAGACATATTTTATTCAATGGAATTATGCTGTAGTGAAAGCAGTCTCCTATATAATCAGAGGCCCAGCTTATAACTATATACTTTTTTATTCATATTTTGCAAGGAGTTGGAGTATTCATGACACACTATTTGAAAGACCAAAGCCAAACCTCCAGTCTCCCTGTTAGTTTGAAACCAACAGCACCAACTAATCTTGACATCCCTGAAGCTTTAATTGTATTGCTGTTAATGTTAATGATAGACTTGTTTTTTTTGTTTTTTTTAAAAATCATTTTTAATTTAGTATATTTTTAATCCTGAAAGGCACTTAAAAATACTGAAAGCGTGCCATTAAAGTTGCAGTGGAGTTATTTAATAAGAGTATTAGAGTGGTAGTAGTTTTAGGGGTAGCTGTCAAAAGTAATGGTGGTATTTTTGTACTTTAGTTGGAGTACTTGTATTTTGTACCTTACCTTTCCTTGTATTTGGATGTTGCTAGGAGAACTGAACATATGGTGGCAGTGTCGCAGGAAGAGCATTCACACATCAGCTCATCAACAGGAGAGGATTGATTAAAAGTCCTTTTTATTACTCACTGCTTCCTTAATGGACGCCAGACTTTCAAAATGGAAGAAACAATTAGACTTTTACTGCTTTGTGGCCACTACTGATTTATATCAATCACTGTGCGGGTGTAAATTTTCCAATAAAAGACGGGACCACTCCTAGCATACATAATCAACATCTCTGTGTGCACATAGGACTGCAGCTTGTCTTTAAGTGAGCAGGTCTGAACAGTTCACCTCATCAACAGAGTGACTGATGGACTTCCTAAAATACTCCTGAGCTCGGCTCTCAATCACCACGAGTGCTAAAAGATGACAGATCTCTCACTCTGGATCAAAACACTTTATTTTGATGTGTCAATCAATGGAGAGGACGTTTAATGGATAGGTGTCACTATAGCCACAATCAGACTTAATCTTTTTACAAATAATACAATTTTACTTTCCAGTTTTCTACAGAATCACCACAGCAATCATCTACCTTTTTAAAGTTGTGGTTTGGTAAAGGTTATAATGTGCACACATGTATAAGATGCCCTTCCAGACATGCACAAATCACAACAATAATTTGGTAACTGGCAGAGGTAAGACACCCAAGGCCCACACTGTTGTCCTGCTTCGGCCCACAGCTCCTCTTTAGGGGTTATTCTTCTCAATCAACAAATGTGAAATAAAATGTCATGTTCTATGTCAATTTCGGTGGTTCCTCAGCTATAGAAATGTATCAATAATAAATAAATAGATTATATTACTTTTGAGGAAATTTTAAAAAGTAGAAAATTTAATAATTGGCTGCCCAGTTACCAATCAGAATACAGAGAATATGAATCAAAATTCCATGGCCATGGTGAATGTGACATGTGATAAAACAATGGAAATCACAACTTAGTCTTCATGGGACCAGAGCATTTCTGCCCTGTGCAGAATTAACATAGACACTGAGTCAGCTCAGTCTAAATCTATGAAGGCTCAAAAGGCTAAAAACAGGAGCTCCGGTACTGAAGCCATTGCCTGGAACAGGAGACCAAAACCAAAAAGAGCAGCAGCTATAAGACAAGGTTCTGGATTCACAATTATCCATGTGGGCAAACCTGATCCCAAAGTCCAGGGGACACAACCATCCTTCAACCTTGAGTCTGACTTCCCTGCTCTCAAAATGATAGATCTTGAAGTTCAGACTGAGGAGAAAAGGATTCTACACCACTTCATTTGAAAGACCAGTCCTATCAAGGAACTTCACCTGGTACACGGAGGCAACCTCTCCAATGTGAACCAGGTTCAGCCTTCCAGACAAAAAACTCCTGAGGTCAAAGCTGCTGCACTTGTGCAGCCCAAAATAAGAGAGACCTACACCTACATGACTACTCTCGTGAGGAGGCCATTGAGATCTTCATCACACAGAGCAAACCAACACCAGTTTTGTTCAGGCTGATAAAATGGCAACTCCTTCTGCAGGTCTGGAGCCTAAGTTCACCCTTTCAAAGAGAAATCTTTACACCATCTCTGAGGTGGAGGCCGAGATGGACTCCACCAGAGAGGAAGTCCTGGAGATGTTCCTGAGGCAAGCCTACCGCAGCACTGTGCTTTGTTCATGGAGACAAGATGGCCAAGATAGCCATGGTCCCAAACACTGAGGAGATCATCTTAAAACCCATGGGACCTCTGGCAGCAGGATGCCCAATTCTGTACAAATAAATATAGTGCATACAACAAACATCTTATCAGGGCCATCATCTTATTATTGATGATAATTATAACTATGGATGTGTCGATAATCAGATAATCAGTGCCTAAGTTTGACTAAATTCATAATCAAAGAGAAAGGAGGCTTAGAGCAAGAGGGAAGGGATTCAGGGGGATCAGACTTTTAGTCTAAATAACTAAAAGTATGGATTAGTGACATGTGTGGGGCTTTACACTGCACTATTGGGCTTATAATTAGTCCATAATTAGTTTGTATGACTGACAAAAGCCAGTTCCTTTAATGCATTCACTAAAAGCATTTCAAGTAATTTCTCTTCCTTTATTCACATAAATAAACTAATAAAATTACACATATAAAGCACAATATTACTAAGAAAGCGCAATATCTAAGAGCATTTACTGATATGTTTTAAAACTAACAACCTTTTAAAAGTATGGCATATTTATTGAAATGACAGGGTTTGCCAAATGTCATGTTTACACAGAACCGGATTAGAAATTTGTGATAAAAACTGGTCCAGTAGTAATGGCCAGTTTTAGTTTTAGTAAGTCAATAATGTTTATCATCTAAATATTTAGTGGTGGTATGGTCGTGGCCTATACCCTTAGGTGACTCAGTTGTCGTCCATAAAACAGATGGCTTCTGTATGAGAGCGAAAATATAAAACGGCCACTCCCTGTAACATACTCTCACTTTAAAATGGCATTTTAAAGTTGGCTGTGTCCCGAGTTGCAGTCAAAGCACTACTCCACCCAAAAATGTCTTTGCACAAGCTCACGTTGTTGACAGCTTTGTGTAAAAAGTCTGTTTTTGCCCTCACAGTGAAACCAGCCGAGGGGCACCTGTATTCATGTCAGTTACAAGATACTGTTTTTCAATGTGGTGTGTGTCATTTTATTGTAGATAGTTGTTTTCTCACACTGATAGGGTGCCACCTTAAACAAATAAATGTACTGTTCTAACCTACTTCAGACACAAGTTACTATAGAAAAAACCCTCAGAGGAGCATCATCTTATAGTGTGTACACATTGAATTTGGCCTTATCGATTTAGACTGCAGACTTGACTTTCTGAAACAATACAAAATTAATGGCATTTTGATTACTTTTACATGCGTGCCACTGCGTAATTAATGGTTTGCAAAAAGAATGTAACCTGGATTGTTCTTAACAGCTTTTAATATGTCTGAACAACTTAAGTCCTAACACAAAACACAAGAAGATTATATATTTACACTACAAAAGAGTGATAAGAAAAATGTTTACTCTAAAGGCACCTATAACATTGGACCTCTGCCAAGACATCTTATAGCTCCACAATATAAGCTGACTATAATAACTATAACTTCTAATACTTAAAGATGTACTGTGTAACTTTTCTGGTTGTGAGTTGGCCACCTGCTCATTTTTCATGAATATGTTATTGCTTTCCCTAGAATGTTTCACAGTGTGGCAGTAATCCATGTGCAAAACAAGCCAGTGACGCCATCAGGCCAAGTTTCAGTTGAGATCTGAGGAGAGGCAACCCTACTCACAGTAAGAATGCATGTTTATCAAGATATTTGTAAGCAATAGAACATCTGTAATTGAATAAATGCATGTTGGGGAGATTTCATGCCACACTGTGAAACATTTTAGGCAAAACATTAATCTCTCATGGAGACTAGCAGGTGATGTACCCCCTACCAGAAAATGTACATTGTGAACCTTCAACTATTGCTTATGACTCATGACTTATCTCGAAAATAACACATTTGTGCACCAGACTTACGTGTTTGCATTTTATTGTACCCTTAATAGACAAGAATCCTCCATACCATTGCACTGGATTGTAGCAGTAATAATGAATAGAAATGCCTTCCCATTGCGTGACAAAGGTGTGCTTATATTGTACTGTATATTTATCTCATGCTGATGCCCAAGGCTAAATGTTGGTAACACTAGCTGCTACAATCTCACCATTCAGGTTCAGATTCACACTTTTTGTCATTGGCTTTTAATGGAATGAGCAGAGAAACCTTAAGTGACTTTTCGCTCAATTCATTAAATATGTTGGGAGCAATTCAAACTTTGCTTTTATTGAAATGACTTAAAATAATGAATTCTAATTATGGAGAGTTGTAAAAGCTACACAATGCTGAGTAACCTAAATGCATTGTTTTTGTAAAGCAACGTGGTGATGAATTAACACAAAAAATCTCAGTCTTGGCTAAAATAAAGTTGAAAAGAGAACCATTGATCAGGTGCTATAACATTGTGACCAATCTCTCCTTATCATGACAGCTGGCCTTTTGGATTTTCTGCAGGACAGCAAGTGAATTTTGGTTCAAAGTTGGTATATTAGAAACTGGCAAAAAAGCACACTTAGGAATTGTTTTGAAGAATCTGAGTCTAGAAAAATATCATGACTTCAGAGATTTGTGACTGCAGTAAAAAATGGTGCAGAATAGAAAAATGTGATGTGTGTTGTGAGGGTCCAACCAACAGATGAACTGTAGTTATGAAATGAGTTGATTGAAATGGGTTGTTTGAAGTTACCAAATAAAAAAAACAAAACAAAAAAAACCAAACAAAAAAACATGGTTTATATTATAGGTTGTGAAATACTTCACAAATTACTACAACTCACATGTATTCACAAAAATGCATTCTTAAAGAAACATAATTTTTATTTATTCTGACTGAAAAACAATACTGCAAAACACTGAACAAGAGGTGATGCAGGGGAGCTTGATGCACTCATTGCAAAGAGCACATTCCTTACTGACTTGTGAAATCTCTTTTTGTGGTGTTTTACCTCAAGTACCTGTTCCTTTGGGCGTGTGCAGTGTTTTTCAACCCCTGATGAGGTCACATACAAAAAATGTGTTGAAAAACAGTCAGGCTGAAACATATCAAAACCTGTTTTTATGTAATCATAGAGGCATTTCTCAGAGTATCTCCCATCTCAAAAACATGAAGTGAATGTTCTTTTATGACTTTGTTTTTGTTAGCTTTTCTGCCTTTTTGTGGTGCTGTGATGAAAGAAGGGCAGATGAGAAGTTGGCAGCATTCCTTGGCAGTGACACAAGACTTACACACAGGTATCACCTTATTGCGAACACATAAAACACAGTATAAAGCAGATGTGCCGGCACCTCTCTCAAAATGAAGGTTCATAAGAAATATCTATATTAGAAAAGCTACAATTTCAAACAAAGCCTTCTCAAACACTCTCACAACTTTTTATATGTATATATATATATATATATATATATATATATATATATATATATATATATATATATATATATATATATATATATATATATATATATATATATATTGTATATTGTATATTATTATTTTTTTTTTATGTGATAAAAGTTTCACCTTGACACACCACAAAAGTTACCAGGATCATGGAACGAATTTTGGGTATGAATAATGTAAGCAGTGTGTTTTTGGGTCCATAAAACATTGGTAATACATTCACACAACTGAATCCATTTCACTATATTGTAATGAAAATATAAACATTCTCTGTACTCTTACTAAATGTACTTTGACATTGACCTTGGCATGTTTTCAGAAAAGATTTGTTTTTCAGACCCTGGGATAGGATCTATGTCTTCTGTGTGCTTTTATGTTTTGTATCAGCAAACTAAGCCAAAGTAGTTGAATAGGCACCAGTCACATGAAACACTTAATGGAAGTGAAATAAGGAATAAGGAATAAGGGAGAAATTATGTATTTACTTATTTGCTTTATCTATGCTTATTTGAGAATAAAACAAACACTAGATATGAGAGAAGCACAGTGCTGCAATACCAGCAGTGTTTGACTTTGAATTTCCTATGTTTTGCTGTGTTTTGTTTTTAAGTATATCTCACACATCTTCATCTTTCTCTGTAATTCTTGTATATTCAAAGCTATCCTCAGTGCAAATAGTTTTCCATGCAAAATTAACCAGAAGAAGTGGAATCACCTGGCAGTCATAACACTGAATTAGTCATGGATTGTAAAAACACGTTTGTATTGAGCTTATTCCAGGATGCCAGGAAGGAAAGTTTGTGAATCGGACTGGTCCCGTGGGCGTATGGAGTGGGAGATCCCTGTGAGACGCGGAGGTGCCTCAGACAGGAGTGTTGCTTCACCTGCTCCTGTGTTTACCTCAGATGGTGGGATTAGGAGGCAGCCATGTGGAAGATATGACCGTAATCCAGAGCGCTTTGAGTTGGCAGTCACATCCACCACATCCGCTAAAGGTAGAGCACAGAGGTAGAGTTAGGAGAGTGAGAAACCCCAGTAGAACTCACAGAGACACTTGGATTTGAGTCTGACTTTTGGAAAAGGTGAGAGGGAGATGGATACTTAGGTGGATTGTGGATTCTATTAAATAACACATGGTTAGATTTGGCCAGAGTGGCTGTAGATCAATCAGTCATAACACTGCCATAGTTTAAGGGCCCGTATTACACTATGATTTATGCTATAATGTTTCCTCATCAGAAACATACCTGGAGTCATGTTTTGTTTCATTCTCACATTTAACACATACACCGTGCATTCTTAGGCTGAGTTTTTTGCTCAAACTGAAAACTGTTCCACCTTGTGATGTCATGTGGTAATACAGGAAGTGCTCCACTGCGTTTTTAGACTCCATACACCTTCACTAGAATAATTTGTTTCAATCAATTCAGACCTAGAATTGTCCAGTTCTTCTAAACAAAAGGTAAAAAGTAGCCGTTAACTGGAAAACTACCTTTTCGTGACATCACAGGGTGGATCAGAGCATTTTGAGCTTTTAAGATGTAGACAGAATAATAATAAAGGGTTACTCAAATGTTTTTGATGAGTTAACAACATTCTAACATGGCTAAAAGCTCAAAAGAGTCAGTTGTGTGTAAATAAATACGTTTTATTTATATAGCACTTTTTACAGACATATGTTGCAAAGACGCTTTACAGATCATTATTCATTCAGTCCATACCCGGTGATGGTAAGGTACTATTGCAGCTACAACCATCAGCCCCTCCGACCACCACCATCACTCACGCGCACACCACTTTCATACTAGGACATTTAACAAAAAATAAAGATGAAAATATGGGCAAAGACTTGAGTGAGTTTGACTTAACTGTGATAGATGGAAAGGGGCCAACATGAACCTTTTCTCCTCAAATGAGTTATGCACTGTGCACGTGTGGATCCTGCTTTGATGACCTGTTGCGTGGTGTCAGATATTTTCCTGTGTTCTTTGTGTGCGTGTGTCAGTGTGGCCGGGCGCCACACACACATACAGAGAGCTGCAGACGCGGAAATGAGCTGTTACTGTGCACTGGATAATCAAAGCAGGGCCTACAGGTTGCATGCATGAGACGTAACTGAGAGGATAGACGGTTTGTGATTGTATTAAACCATGTAACATTTGCTTATTGATCCAGTCGACCATCAAGATGTGGCACTGATGCTGTTATGATATCAGCTTTTGGTACCCATTCCTAGCATTCATCCATGTGAGGAATGACGGATTTTATGTGTAAATTTAAGCATGTCAGCAGTGTTGTTTCTGAGTTTCCTATCCGGGAAGTCTCCATAACATAAAGGGCCTGTACCAGATTTTTTTTTCATGTATTTGAGCAACATTTGTCTTGTCCCAGTACAGATAAATAATAGTATAAGCAGCAACTTAAAAAATAAGTTTACTGTGTATTGCTTGCACCTAAAATATAAAGAGTTTTGGAGGACTGCTTATTGCAGTGAATAATCAGGATGTTCAGAATACAGATAAGGGTGGAATAAGTTGAGACCACCGCAAATCTTTTAAAATGTATGTATTCTATTTTTTCATGTTTTTAAGACAGAATAATTAATACATTTTATTAATTTTTAATTACTGAACAATATTATCAATTTTGATATCCCACATATTGCAACTGGAATTGTTCATGGACGGACTCTTAACATCACATAAGATAAAAATGTGTGTGGTTATTTTTCAATCAAACTGAACAAATTATTTTTCTGAAAACATTGCCACCAGTCCAAGGTTAGCCTGTTACCTGGCAATAACAGTTTGAATACACAACCGATAGTACAACAAGGGGACGTGTTAAGTTGTTCTCACATCCAACAAGGCCATCAGTGCTCACTTTGCATCCTGGGTAATACTTGTCTAGATGTAAATATTAAAACAAAATGAATGACCAAATTAAATCGGTTTGAATGTGCATTTCCTGATCATACGTCAGCTGAAGAAGTCGTGTTAACTTGTGATTTGTTGTCTGTGGTCCAAGCACCATCGCCCGCACCATCACAAACAGGCTAACGCTAAACTCTTATTTATCCATTGTTCTGATAATTAAACCCTTCTCATTAGTGACATAATTGGAAGTGTAATTAGCAATAGTAATAATTATTGCATTTAATACGTTTTCTCTTTTGGTTATCAGCCTCGTTCACAGCTAATTAGCAGTCAAGAGAATTTCATACTTTTGTCCTTGTTCATTTTACCACCAATTATTTCAGATATATTTTTCCTCCAAACTTGGCTAAAAAATCAGTTTAGCTTTGTATAGCAGACAGTTATTTGTTTTCATAATGTAAAGTCCCATTTGCAGTCTGAACTGTGCATTAGTTTGTTAAATGAGAGAAGGTGAAATTGGTTCGGTGACATATGTGGTTTTTAAGTTTGACCTACGCAAGGCCCCGATCCTTTTACACCAAAAAGTGCTCTTTAGAGACAGCCTCCGAAGCACGCATACAGAAGCATACGCACAGAGCTGTAATGAAAACATATTTAGTTTAGTGTATTCAACAACATAAAGGGCATTACCTCCAAGCAATCATCCTAAGATTCCATGTTGTAGAGATTATTGGTTCAGACTTTAACCTTTTACATAAATCTGCTGTAGGACGCTGTTGAAATGCCTAATGCATATACGTTTTTTATATATGAAATTACAATGCTGTGTTATTGAGTTTACTTCTAGTTACAAAGAATTATCTTTGTACTTCCACAGAGTTATCCTAGGAAGGGCATCTGATGTAGATTATTTGTGATGAACCCTTTGAAGGGAAAAATGTATTTATTCAAGACACATCACCCACCTTGCTTTTGAATGTGAGGTATAAGTCGAAGGTGGTTGTTGGAGGGTTGTTGGCACAGATTGCCACCCATGCTTCAGTCTGTCAGGGCAGTTGTGGCATCATTAATAATGTAAATTTTATTTATCTTAAATATTTGTTTGTGAGCATTTTGACTTGACTAGATTCTGACTGGATCACTGTTGTTTTGATGCCCTGCATGATTTATTTGTTGTAAACGTTTTAGATTTGTGACATCTTTGGTATAATCTGCTAAAAAGCTCCAGGCCTTGAACCACTTGATGTCAAAGAAACCAGTGTAGATGAGATGCTGAACAGCTGTTTTATGTTTATCTACAGAAATCATATGGAGGACGAGTGAGCTGTGGCTGCAGGCGATAACTCCTCTGTGGATCCAACTACTGCACATCCTCCAATAAGAAGGTAAGGCTTTACTTATGTACACAGGCAATATTTGTATAATTAAATGACAAAGGGCAAGTAAGACTGTATGCATTTAGCAAGTTATTGTCAAACTAAACCTCTGATTTTCTTTTTTTCCTTTGATTTTGTTTTTTAATGTGTTTCAGTATTTCATATAAACATATACACATTAAAATAATATTCACTTTACATTCTTCAAATGTTCAAAATGCTTTATTTTTTAACTATGATGACAGATATTTTAATGAACTTGTATTAGCACTGGCAGATGGTCTATGCACCTGCAGATTAATTTAAGCATTCAGTGTTACACAAACTTTTATAAAAATCAGTGTTACTATCTGACAGTTAGCATCACACACTATCAGTCTTGTGGTCCCATTGTAATACTGTGTGTATAAAGTTATCACAGAGAAGTCACAGCTATGTCACAGTTTAGCTCACGTCAGTTTGGGTGTAAAAAGTTGCCCCTCTGCTTCATGGGACGACTTAATTGTGTGAGACACAGAGTGGAGTCATGATACCCCAAGGCCTGGATTAATTTAGCTGTGAAAGCCCACGAGCAGCCAGCGTTCAGCAGGTGCCTGTTTGTCTTCAGATGGGACTTGTCTTTGGCACTGGTGCAGCGGCTCATTATAAATCTGTAATTAAGTTACATTTTTATTTGCTTTTTTAAACTCTCTGTCATGAGGGATCAACATAGTGTAAACTCAGTCTCTGCTAAGTGCACTCCTGGCTACATCAAACTCATAGCCTTTATTCTTCCATGGGAGGTTCAGTTTGCCAAATAACTCAATATGAAAGTGAACGTGTCTCTTGCTGCTTGTTATCTCAATTCATTTACAAGTAACTCTTACCTCATACGATAAAGGATTAGCCAAGTTAAAGTTTAATTATTTACAATAGATGTATATTCAATTAATGGTGAGGAAGACTGTAATGTTTTACAATCAGGTCCTGAAATCCTGCTGATTTTTTGAAATCTCTCAATTTGTTTCTAATCTGTAGCAGTGTGCTCCACCCTCTGTGTGTGCACAAACAAACAGTGTGTCCCTGCTGGGCTGGAGGGATACTCCTGTGCCCCCTGTGGCTCGGCTCATCCGGTGCGGGGCGTGTTGCCAGAGCTAAGTGAGTGCACCGAGGCTCTACAGTCACCTGCCAGGGGAGAGACAGGGGGTGAGAGAGAGGGAGAGGGAGAGGGTGGGAGGGTGAGAAAAGATGGAGCGCAAAGAGAGGGTTTAGATGAGGGAGAGGGGAGAGAAAGAGGGAGAGGGGAAAGAGAGGGGGGGAGGGACAAATGGAAGGGAGAGAGAGAGGAGAGAGGGAGAGTGGAAAGAAGAGAAGGAGGGGACAGAGAGAGGGGAGAGAGAGAGAGAGAAGGAAGAGAGAGAGGGAGGGTGAGAAAGACTGAGAAAGAAGAGAGGACAGAGAGAAGGGCGAGAGGAAAGAGAAAGAGGAGAAGTAGAAAGACACAGAGAGAAGGAGAAGGAGAGAGCAGAGAGAAGGGGGTGGGTGGGAGCTCTGCGGGGGCCTGAGAAGGATGAGCATGGATCGGGCAGAGAATAGCCGCCTGCAGGGTGGTCAGGCTCAATGAGAAGCACCACTGCGGCGCTTGCGTTTGCCAAGAGCCTGCTCCAGCTAACAGCTAACAATGTGGCCTGTGGAGGGCCAGTGGGCAGGAAATTGAGGTTAACAACATTGTTACATATTAAACATGGTTTAGACAAGTGCAGAGTCAATGTGGGAAAGTGAATTCCAGCAGTTGAAATAATGGTTATGGTAGCAGAAAAAAAGATTTTGGATCTAGCCACAGAAAAGTTACATTTAACTTTTTTCTTGCCAGCCATTGAAATTTACACTATGGCTGTTGCAGTCCTTATCCAGAGACAGAGAGTTTTGTAAATGGTGTTTGTTTTTTACCATATCTAAGCATGTACTTTGCAATTATGTCACTAAACAATCTCTAAAACCATTGCCAATCTATCATCCCGTACCTCTGCATGGTCACTTTTGGTTGACATAAAAATGATTTGCATAGTGAACAGTGAGATGTGTTTCTTTGGCCATAGATTTGAAATCAGATGCTCTTTGTAACACATCACCTCATTTATCTTGTGGACTTAGGACAGGCGCAATTTCCTTGAAACCAAACTTTTACAGTGTTGTAAAAGTGTATCCGTATGTCTGTGACCAAATCACTTCCATAGGCTTATAATTACAAAATCAAATCTGAACCGTATATGATATTTCGATAATGCTTTGCAGCTGGTTGAAACACTGAGATGTTCAGGTTGCTGCTTACTTTTAATAGTAGTTGTCAAAGTCATCTGATTCCAGCAGTTCCTTATCATCTCCCAGCGAAGTGAGTTGTCAGCATCACAATGAGCACTTTCTTAGGTGCCTCTTGTACATGACATGCGTGTTTGGATTCCTTCACTGGAGCCTTCCCAGAGAATCTCACCGCTTTCCATCACACTTTCCCCACTGAGCTTTGCCTCGGGGAGCGGCGCCTGCTACGTGTTGTAATAAGGAGAGCTGATATAATGAAGGTCATTGTAATCACAGCTAATGTGCCAAAGAGTCAAGGCACTGTAGCTTTATTTGCAGCAAGACTGTGCATTGTGCGCCCGGGGGAGGGGCCTGATAGTGTTATCTTAGCTAACCTGACTCTAATACCACTGTTTGTGTCAGGGAGGTGAACTTTTCCCTATGATCCCGTTGGTGGATGGGTACAGCTTGGGCTCCTGTGCTGCATCCTGGTTAAATCCTCTCCCCAGGTGTGTGCCTCCTCAGACCCTGAGCACAGATAGCTGCCTCTGCCTCTGTCTGTTTGCCCGCCTGACTGACTGGGCTCTGACATGGGCACACAGAGCTCACAGATGACCTCTAAATGTAATTCCCCCCCACAGGAAATGCAAATGACCTCAGCTCAAATTTGATTTGTTTTTCTTGGTTCAGGATGCAGTAATTTGCAGTAATAATCGATTGTATTAACATAATGCGAATCATATGTTTTAGGACACTTATTGATAAATGTATAGGTATATGTCTTAAGCATCTTCTGACTTTCCTGATCTGTTTGCAAATAATGGTTTAGCAAGGTTAACGCTGACGTCAGGTTAACAATGTAGATATCTCAAAGTTCTGCAGCTGTCAGTATAGATTAACACCCACTATATGTTTGAACAGTTGTCTGAAGTGTCGATCATGACCTCTTTTTGGGTTAGGTGTTGAATTTCTATACCTCCCCCTTTCATTTTTTACATAAAACCAAACTGAAATATAACAAAAACATAACAAAATAATTAATAATAATAAAACAGTGTTGAGCAACATAGCAGATTTAGACACAAATCTAATTAACTTCAACATTCAGAAAACTGCACACAAAGCTGCTCCACTGCTCAGTAACTGCTTCATCTCAAGTCCCCTCCAAGCGTCTTCTCACATGCAGTCCTATCATCTTCTCATTTCAAAATTTCAGTAATATTTAGTTTTAACCTTAACACGTTTTACATAAATGATACTGTTTTCTCCTCCCCATCACATCCAAACAGCCAAACCGTGCTCTAGCTCCCTGCTCTGATCGTTCAAACTTCCACAGGCCTCTCACTATGGCTTCCTCCTGGACCCCGGTGAAATGATCTCTTTTGTTTCGCATCATTAGCTCCATCTGTTGTGCGTGGGGCCTGTCTGTTCCGGCGGCTGGCGATGTGACGGTAGCCGGGGGCGACGGGGTGCGGCTCGTGGGTCGACCTCCGCCACCACCGCCGCCTCTGCCACGGAGCGTCCCTGATCCTCCTGACATGGCAGCACAGGCCTGATGCGCAGCTCTTATTTATGCATACAACAACAGAGAACACAAGCCAGGGTGGAATACAGTGTAGCTGGGATAAATGTGTTAGTATATACTTTGTAGATCACATTTTTGTGGGAAATGTGTTTTACTTTTATTCATAGATTGCAGTTGTTTTTTGTAGCCTATAATCAGCAAAGGCAACATTATCGTTCTGATTCTAAATGTTAAGAATGACAGGTGTGATGATCCGCCTCCTCCAAGAGTCTTCTCTGTCTAAACCATAAACTATATAAAGAAGTCGACTAAGTAAGTGTGACGTCACCCACAGTGTTTGGCTCCAGTCAAATGAAGCAGTTATAGGGCTGAATTTGGAATTGGGTCCCATATTATGAATAGGAATTTATTCATGGACAAAATGGCTAAATAAAAACGCAGTATCTCAATGCAAAATGGATTGGAACCAGAGTTGTTGGAGCCAAGAGCACACCCTTGTTCACATCCTATTTGAAAACTGGCAGCTATCGTGGGTTAGCCATGTCCATTTATATACTCTACCTGTCTAAAGTTTTAGAACACCCTAATTTTTCTAACTCTATTTTTTTTAGCAATTCAAGTCACCCAGTGAATAGCTTGAAATAGTACAAAGGTTAAAGAGGTTAACAAAAAAGATAAAAGATAACAAAACACACAACCAAGCTCTGCCAAAACTACCTCAGGAAAAAAGAACAAGATGGTAAACTTGAAAACATGGAGTGGCAAGCACAGTCTCAAGCTGTTTTTTGGGTGAACTGGACAGAAGAGTGAAACCCAAGCAACCTTTAAGTGCCACACATTTATGGGAAGTTCTGCAACAGACTTGGGAAGAACTTGAAGAATATTTGATTTCTTTTGTAAAAAGAATGCTACCAGTGTGTTCAGCTGTTATATCTGCCAAAGGTGGACACTTTCATGAATCAAAAGTTTAGAATATGTTTTGCTCAACTGTAAACAGTAAACAATAAAAAACTGGAAAAAGTGGTGTTCTAAAACTTTTCAGTGGTAGTGTGTATACAATCGGTGGTCTAAACCTACAGGCTTGGTATACAATTTAGGGCTTTTTAGTTTTTTTTAAGGGATGTGTATTGCACCTAACAATACTCAAAATGTTGGTTAAAAAAACAAAACATTTTCAGCAGCACTAATAAATCTTGATTACTGACAGATGGATACATAATTTTGTTAAGCTCCTTACTTATTTCTTGGTTTTTTTTGATAATGCATTGATTTTGTTACACTTTACAGTTTAAATTAGGAAAAGTATTGCCACCACTATCACCACTTATCATACAGACTTTGTTTCCAAGTTTGAAATGCTCCCCATAAATATGAATGACCTGACTTGTCTGTCTCTAAACTGGCTTTAATAGGTCAGATCTGTGCGTTGTGTTTTCTGCAGTCAGGAGCAAACAACGTATCAAACAGATGTAGCATTTTCTCTCAACAAGGAAATATTTAATTCATGATTTACATGAATGATAAATCTTCAGAAAGTCTTCGCCGCTGATGGGCATACACAATTTAACATCTGTCTTGCTCAGAATAATTAATCACTTTGCCAAACACTTGGGACTACAGTTTTTCCTCTCACTTGGCTTCGCTTTTAAAGAAGTAGCTCCATCCGAAGACAAACATACGCCGCACTAATGACAATATTACGGAAATCTCTGAAAGTGGTGTTCCGCTAATGACTGCCTTTTAGCCCCTGTCACTGTAAAACACCCAGCATCCGTAAAAAAGACTGCAAAATGTGCCCTTTCTAATTATAATTTTTAATTCCCAAATGAATATTTCCGTAATGTCTCCTGCGAATTGCTTTGGCCTTATCTCTGTGTGGTACCAAGGGCATTTGTGTTGCATGTCAATGTGTAGAGATCATTTTCATTGGAGATATAGCCATCAAAGGTCATAACCGTCCCAATGACCTAACCTTGCAATGTAACACCTGGGTGTAAAAGTGGACTCATCCTATCTTCTGGGATGGCTGTAATGTACCTCTAATGTATAAAGTGGGGAAATAAAATAAGAGTTATAGGCAGACTGTGAGGGGGGGGAGATAGTAACCCTATTGGCTGAAATAGCTGTGTTCTGGAGAGGTGACAGTCTATTGCCAAAGTGCCGTATTTGTTGGAGACCATTATGAAATAAAGTCTGTGAAAAAGGCCAATATTGGGTTTGAATTGATTCCTGAAGACTGCACAAGTGAATATGCTTTCATTTTGATGGTGTTACTATGGACCCGGTGTGTTAGTGTGTCAGTTTCACCCCAACCATTACTTTGCTCCATTAGGCCTAAAGAGGGTGATTTTATTTTTGCCCAGTCTATTTGGTGTGATAAAATGAAAAATCTGGAGTGCTTTATTAAGTCTGAGTGACACCTAAAGCCGCCAGCCAACAGGAAAATAAGTCATGTGGGATCCAGTTTCAGCTCATTTTTGCTCAATTTTCCATCTCCTGATCAAATACAGCACTTTCCAGTATGAGCCTAATGGGAGTGTCAAGTTCACCCAGGCCTCTCTCTTCCGCTCACTCTATTACCACAGAACAGAGCGCTGTCGATGGGTATTTTCACTGCTGTTTAGATACACATTGCAATTGCACTTGTTACTATAAGTGCTCGAATCTTACAGCAAAGAGGTTGTGGGGTTGATTCCTGTGCTGGCTGTTGGAGTGACACTGAATGGAGGTTATCTGAACTGCCCACATAAGTAATAGTGTTCAAGAGAGGTGTTGTATCTTGCCCAAAGGCACAAAAGTAATACAATTTGCTGCAGAACAAACCACCAAGTTACTGCAGTTCACCTGCACCTGAATGGGATTCTTGAAAACAAATTTTCTTTTTGGTTAGGCCATGTCTTATTTTGAAATAAGATTGAAAGTTGTAGTAAAGAGTAACATTTTACAAATATTCAGGAAATGTATAACTTTGTTCTATTGAAGTGCTATTTCAATACTGCTTTAATCTAGTTTCATTGATTATTTTTTTTTCCCTAGGTATAATTTAAAATTTTTTTTTTATCATACATTTTTAACAGTTTATTGCGGTGCAGTGATTGTTGCCCTAACAAAGGTTATTTATTCATAAATTTTTTTTCTCCTTGTGTGTCAGTTTCCCATCTGATTTTGGCTGCTGTCTTATGCGCATCATTCCGCTTTAAGCTAAACAAACATGACCGGTGATGTCTTGGGTTCAGGGCCTTTCAAACAACCTTTCAATAAAACAAGCTGAGCTGTGAGAGACATACAGGATCTCTCACACTGGGTCGCCCCGCTGAAAATACCCTCCCTCCGGATTCAAAGGCTGCAGCTTTTGGTTCCCCCCGGGAGAGCCAGCATTATCCATGGGGTTTATTTAAACTTGTTGGGAAGGTCTTGGTGTTTTTTCTCTTTTCAGCAGTAGGTTATGTGACATTTAAAAGAAGCTCAGTGCGTTTGAAACAGATTTTATTTGGATTATTGATCGCCGTGACGACCACAGCTGACAGTTTCCGGGGGCAGCTGAGTGGTGGGTGGCAGTTCTTTAGTGACACATGCTCCAAAAGGTTATGTGTTTTTGGACTTTCACCAAATGGCAGTAACCTACAGACAAATTTGACAAGAGCATCTTTAGAGAGATACAGTGTGATTTGTTTCACTGACATTTCCTCATTTCTTTTTCATATCTTTCTGCAGTACTGTAGAAGAAGCCACTTACGCAAATGTCACCCAGCCATCTGTGCTTGATACTGACACATGGTATTTCTGAGATTTCTTTCAATTGGCCCGTTATGGGGAATTTTGTGCTCCTTTTCTGTGTAGTAATGCCCAGACTTGTGTGAACCATTAACAACAAATGTGTGCTATCACATTTCCATGTGGCTTTGTTGATGTGATTTTTCTTTATTTTTAGATTAGTCATCTGTCATTTATGCTGAATGGGGCTGTTAGTGCTTGGGTGGGAGACTGCTGAAAATACCAGTAGTGTAGTGGGCAGCTGTGGCTCTGTTCATAGTGTTGTTGTGTCCTTAGGACACTATACCCACCTTGCCTGTTTCTGAATGTGTGATGTTGGTGGTTTGGAGGGCCTTGCTTCCATCTATCCCAGGGCAGCTGGGCTACAAAAGTCGCTTACTACTATCAGGTGTGGAATGAATAAATAATGCAATGTAAGGTATCTTTGAGTGTCCAGAAAATGTAAATTTAAATCAAATATGATATTACTATTACAAAGATAATGTAAAAGTTAAAGCATCACTTGGAAAACTATTTTATGTGACTGAATGTCCACTTTTGTGAAACCTCCCTTTATAATCACTCCCGCTCACCTTAACAGCCTCTTTAAGCTCACACAGGTCAGTGCTGTGTCTTACCGTGCTGCCCTGTCCTGGGAGTGCAGCTTCCGACATTACTGGGCCATTAAAGCAGGGCCCCTCCCACCCCTGTGCACTTATACTTCTGTATAAATGCATCGGAATGACTCTGGGAGAGCGGCTGGTGAAAAAGGACCACAGGAAAGACTACTTATTCTCCTAATGATGTCCTGTCCTTTTAAAAGTCGTCATCTTCATTCACAAATGGATGAGTAAGGCCCAGGAGCACCCAAGGGACTGAGGTCATCCCAACCTCTGTGTCCCGCCTCAGGAAGTTACTCTCTCTCAATTGAACCGAAGCCCATGAAATTAAAAGTTCAATTTCTTGATGGGGAGATGGATGATTTATTTGGCAGGCTTCAAATGGTTAACCTGACAATAGTTATTAATGAATGTGTTTACATTTACAACAATGCAAACTATGAAATATTATTTTTTAAAATGGATGGACATGATCTGTCCGCTAGTAAACAAAAGACTACACACCCATAAAATGCATGTTTTTAATGAATGCTTTTAGTCATAATCTCTATAATTAGTAAACAGCACTATACCATCACTTTCTATGCAAAGTGTTTCATATTCCTTGATTTTGCATTGTTTTTTCCCCGTAATTACATGCAAATGCTCCCAATTAGAGACAATGTTAATGTTACATATTTAGTAACATTAAACTAGGCTTAGGGTGTATTTTATTAATAATTTTATATAAATGTTTTGAACTTCTGATTACAGGTTCAAATAGGCTGTGTTAAACACAATGTGTTGCAAGCAATACTATCTTACATGCTTATTTCCGAACAATATTTAATGTTTTCCTCTCAAATATTAATTTATTTATCATCACATATCAAAATGTCTATATGGGCTTAATGCAGATTTAAAGTAGTAATTGAATCAAATAAGTTACCATCTGACTTTTGACATCATTGTTCTATGTAAACCCATATGCATTTCTTACATATATTTTTAAATTTAACTTCTAATTTTAACCCTTGTTTCATACAGTAGTATAAGTATGTACTGCCATAAACAAACTTCTTTATTATTGAGAAAATAAATAAATGTCTTGCTGCTTAAACTCCCCTTTTAGCGTTATGATGAGATGTGGCTCTGCTCCGACTCATGTGCAGTTCGTCCCACTGTAATAAACAGTAATGAGAGGCTGGAGCACCTCTGGGCTGTGAACAAGCTCACATCAAGCAGCGGAGGTGTACTGCCTGATACACATGACACCGCTCTCCCAGGAATCTGATTTGTATAATATCCTTCAGACAAGGTCAGAGCAGCCCCACCGTCTTTGAAGATAGAGCAAGGAGAGCCCCGGTACAATCGTGAGCGCGTGGTGTCGAGGGGCTGCCACTCTTCAAAGTTGATATGAATCAGACACGCAACGATTCGGATTAAGTGATCTTTGTTATCTTTGTTATCTTTGTTATCTTGATTCTTGGTGCTGTTCGCTGGATGGGCAGACAGCGTTTAGGCAGGGGCTGTGTTTTCGTGTGAATTCCCGGGGAAATGTATCCATCTGGAGCATGCATAATTTAAGCGGCTCAAGTTAGTTCCTGTTGCTGTAGTGTTTGCGCTCTCTCCCCCCTCCTGAACATCACTCTGGAGACTTGTTTGTGATGCTTAAAGGGAAGTGGGGCCACAGGAGGAACAGCTGGGAGGAGGACTGCACTTTACCCCTGTATCCAAGCCTCTTCAGCCTGTCTTCTGAGCTTAATTCAATGTTTATTGAGTATTCCTCAGTTACAAATGTCAAATCAAAATATCTAGAGCTGGATTACTACATTCATTATAGTATTATAGTATGTTATGTATATAGTATACAATATGTATATTTTATATAATTAAATAATAGTAAATAGCAGTTTTAGTTTAGTTAGCCAGTGACTGTGCCTGATTTTTGTCCATGCAGTAGTTTTTCCTGTACATATATATTGTGAAAGCAGCTCTTTGGTTCAAGATTAAACCACTGTGTGCTGTTCTCATTAGGAAGTGTTTTATCGTCTGAGAATCAGGAAGTGTACTGTTATCATGGCTAGTTGTTTTTCACTTTAGCATGACAGCAAAACTCGATTCTGGTGTCTTAGAGTTGTGAAAAGCACCCATGAACTCATCACAGTAAATAACTGGGATGCCGTCCACTAGGAAATTGAGGAATATCTGTGGACTGGAAACACTTTAAAATAAATTGGTTCTGTTTTCCATGTTTTTAAATGAGGTATAGTGTCTTTAAATTCAGAAATATCATTTAAAAAAACAAATGTATTAAATTACTAAGTTCAGCCTTGGTCTTAATAAAGTGGTAAATTCAAGCGTAGTTAAATCAGGCTCCCAGATATTCTGTGGTAATCCTGAGATGGAACAGCAGACTGGAAAGAAATTGAATTAGGGCTGTCACTAAGTAGTTGTACACATTTTGTACCGTATGCTAAGATGTCTAAAAAGGTTTTCTATCAATTATTAGTGAGCCAAGACCATTTTGTTAATAATCGTGGGTGTGTCTTTATATAGTACTTTGACAACACACTGCACTTATGTATCCATTATACATTACCTATGTTGTACAGTTTATTGATGGAGGTAAGTGGAACAGAATAACCGGACTGACTCATTCACAGCTATGTAAAGCAATCTGCACTGACACAAACTAGACAGTCTTGGATTTGTAGAAACAACAAGGTTTTCATATTGTCTACCAGCTTTTTTATAACAGCAGTTATCACGATAACAAAAAAGAGGTGGTAAAAGGGAACATTTAGTTGGAGTTTAGTGACATGCCAAGTGTTTGCAAACAAGTGTACAACATGCAAATGAACCTATGTGCCAAGGCAGCTTTAGCGTGCCCACATTAATTTATTTATTGTGAAAAAGCAAGCGTGCTGAAGCCCACTTGTGTCCTGTGTGTAATCCAGTCTGTGTCTTTAAGCCTGTGCGAGGGGCGAGCGAGGAGGGGCACAGGGGGAGAGAGAAAGGAGGAGGGGGATGTGACAGGCCCCTGGAATCTCAACCCCTCTCTCCTGGCGCCCGCACTAATCAACCCCTGTAATTTATGCAGAAAATATGATTTATATTTAATTTCACTACACTTGCATTGTTAATTTGAGATGTAATTAACGCGTCGCCACGGCAACTAATTTCTCAATGCCGTAAATTATCACCGCCTTTTCATCAAAATTCAGTTACTTTGGCTCCTCTGTGCTCTGTTGTGATGCAATTAGGTTACCCGGGCAACCCCAAAGTGTTAATTTTCTTTTGTTGTATAGCGGCAGAGGCAGAAGTTTGTATAACGCCAAGACAGTTTAAGGCATAGAGTATGGAGAGGGAAGGAGGAGGGGCTGTGGGACAGGGGTGCCACGTGCTAAATGAAGCCTTAGGAGCAGTCGGCTTGTGAACACAAATATACAACACTGTCCCAGCAGTGTGCAGTCATGGCAGCCAAGTGAGCTGAGTGACGAGGAGACAGGCAGCGGGTCTCCTGAAATCTGAAAACAATTTCTATAAACCTTATGTAAGATATTTCCAGAGGCCCCTGGACAGTGACAAGTAATGATTGAGAAGTGTCTTGCTCAAAAACACTTCAACAGATTGAGTCAGGATGAGAATTTATCTACTGACACAAAACTGTGCACAAATGAAAGCTGCGTGTATTGACTTAGCCTTCAATAAATGATGGAACAATATTTTTTGTGTACATATTCTTTGCACAGTTGGTATCGTTTTATTGTACTATGATTAAGATTTGAGCTGTTGGAGGTTGATTAACAAAATATCAGTGTTTTTTTTTTTTTTTTTTTTTTACGATATTGGACTTTTAGAAAAGGGTTTACTGAGATTAATCTGCTTCAAGGTTATGTTAGTGGTATAAAGTTTCAAAGCTTCATTTTCTTTTTTTATTCAGAGTTGATCATTTATCGTGATAGTTTCTGTAGCAATATATCACTTCTCAAAATGTATTATTGCAACAGGCCTAGCCACATCTTCAGTTTTTTATCCAACAATAAAAAGTATATTTTAATCAAGCCTGCATCATTCCACTGGAGTAGTACATGTGTATTTGCAGTAGTGGCTCTAGTTGGCTCAGTGTGTGCCCTGTGGACGCGTGTGTGTTTTTGTATTGTCTCTTGCTCTAGTCTCTGTGGTCCTTCAGACAGTCTTCAGTGAAGGCATCAGGTCATTGGCTGCTCAGCTTTGGTTAACGGCAAAGCTAATTCAATTTGTGGCAGGCTTTGGGAATCTTTTAAACCTCTTCTTGTACCTGTGGGACTGAATGCATTTTTAACCACAGTTGAGAAAATGGCAAAATAGTGACAATATAAAAAGATCACAGATGATTGTCTCATATTATTATGATTTTGTATTTTTGTTATTACCTTTATTTAAAAAGTATTTAATAATGTGTTAAATGACGTATATATGAAGTGGTGAGCCATGGAACAATGATCACCTGCCAAGTCACTACGGGTAAATACATTTATTATAACTGTCAGAGTTAGGGCTGGGTATCATTCAGAAGTTGCTACATTGATACGATACATATCTCAATACAGTGAGCTTACAATTCGATATGATTTAAAACAATATATATATAAAAAAAAGGCTAGATCATGGCTGTGATACTAAAAATCTTTGTTAAACCTCTTCTTGTGCAAAAAAAGTTAAAAACGTTAATATGAAACACAACCATTTTAATCATCAAAACAGTGAAAATGTCAAATGTGTTGCTTGTTGAAAGGAAGGAAACTTGTTTATGCAACAAAACTGTAGCACTGAATCAAAATAAATGAGTAAAATATACCAAAAAATACTCTTGGTGATATATCGATACAGCAGCCCACGATATCGATACTGTATCATCACATTAAACGATATGATATATTGATATTTCAATATTTTTGCACGCCCCTTTAGTTTAGTTTAGCCCCTAGAGTTTTTTTTTTATCAATTGTTTGTGTTTGTTATGTTACAATTTCAAATACTTTAAAGTAAATTTAAGTATTTCTCTCTCTCTCCCTCCCTCCCTCTCTCCATATAAATATATATATTTGGGGCCAAATGAAAAGTCTGTGGTATGACAACGCATACCTGTGCACGAAATTCTCCCCCGTTACCTTCCACCTCATTGCTGTGGATGGTATCTTTTGATAAATAATTTCAAACCTTTTAACACCAGTGATTATTAAACCATTTTTGATTTCAACAGATCCTGCTTTAAACAACAAGTGGGTTGAGGTGAGTCTTTGTAGAGTTAGGCCATAGGGACACCCCCGGCAGCAGCCTGTTTGATTTCCACACATTTTGTTTATCATGTGTTTTATGTATTGGAGGGATTTACCTGCTTCCTGCTTTGATCCCTCCCCTCTGATCTTGCACCTTGCAGTTTTCAGCAAGCTTCAACTTGTTCTGAGCTGCACCTGTGGGACAACAAATACCGGAATTATGTAGAAATTTACAACGGCATATTGCATAAAGGAAAAGCATGTTAGTGTCAAAGCCTATGGTTAGCGTTGCAATTAGTCACAAATAAGAATACATAACAAAGCAGCTTTACTTCTTTGTACTTAAAAGTTTGGCTCCACTTCACATGACTATAATCTTATAGACATAGGCCTGTGTAATTATAGACAAGTAATAGGGCCAGTCATTTCCCAAAGAGCCTCTGGGCCTTTATTGTGCATAGTTAAATTTTTTTGGACATCTTAGCTGTAGTTGGCAGTGTGAGCTTGGAAATTATAAAGTCTTAGGTAAAGAAAGCAAGAACTCTTTCAGTACAAAGCACCAGCAGAGGCCGCTAGGGTCTGCATCTGCTGCTGCACTGAAAATTGAAGTAGTATCAATAAAGTTAAAAACATCCATAGCCTGCGAAATTGAAGAGGAGACCATTGGAGTACAAAAACCTGTTTTTGTACCCCAATGTTTTACAAAACATGTTTCCATAAACTAGTAACGTGTGTATGGAACAAAAGACGACTTTACATGTTGAAGTCTACCAGAGAAGATGTTGCAAATGAGACTAGACAAAGATGCTCTACTAACTACACAATAATAAAAATGGCTAGCTGAATAAAGAGCAATTTTGTCTTTTATTAAAATTATCTTAAACAATTGTATTCATTAGCTCAAAGCAATATAGGACTTATTTGTCGGCTGAATTCTCCTGGAAAGCACCTAATATCCAAAAGCCGCAATAATAATAACGAACCTGTCTTTTTAATTTGATGAGAAAAACAGCGTGTGTTATGTCCTGGCGGATGCACAGTACAAGCTCGCGAAAAGGTCACGGGAAGTTTTTATGTAACTGACTCGCTAAAAACACTAAGTTGATTAGACTTGTTTATTTATTCAGCCTCCAAAAGACTATTTGCTTTTGTCGCATTTATTCCCATTTTGCCAGCACAAGAGGGCCCTGCGAAGACGAGTTACCAAGGAACACAAAATTTTAATTAGTGTATTTTAATCATTCAGGCTTTTCGAGCTAATCCACGGACCCCTGAGAATTCCCAAGATGCAGCTCTCTCAGTGCTCTGCTTTACCATTTATTGTGGAGTCTATTATAATTACTGTTAGCAGGTGGGGGCAGGGAGACGCTTATTATGTTTTTCCATCTTTATTATAATTACCAGAAAAAATGAAAGGATGCCGTACCATTGCGTTTGGAGATGGTTCCATTTTGCCCCTGTTTTGTGCCTCATTCCTGTCTTTGTTTTACTAATGCCATTGTGCGGGCTTTTCATTGGCAGGCTTTTATATATTGCACAGCTTTATAGAGAAAAACAACATAAAGAAACAGATATTAGAAAGAGAAAAGGGAGGGGATATGGTCTTAAAGATTTCTGAAACACTTTCTTGGATAAAGTTGTTTTAATGGAGTTGGACTGGGATCAGAACAGCGAAACAGTTAAAACTCAACAGTAATGGGAGATAAGACAGTAAATCTTTAAGCCCCTTTTGCGTTTTATGCTCTGTTGGGATTTTAGCGTCTTCCAGAAATATTTTTGTTTGTGTCTGTTTAAATACTATTGTGGCACCACTCCCGCTCCCAAATGTGCGGTATTCGGAAACAATCGAGCTGAAACTCTGCCAAACCACACAACTTTTCCGCGTATCTCTATTTGAAACGATTCTTTGAACTTTTTACGACTCTGACGGCGTATTCTCAGGCCGTATACTGTGATCTGTAATTGTGGACAAGCTTGCTAAAAACTGAATGTGATTGTTTAGGATAGTCCGTTGTCAGTAGGATTTCTCATTGACTTTGTGATTATAGTGGCTGTTATGGCTGGCTCATACACATCACATAAAAGTTAACGCCCGCTCTCTCCCCAATGTGTGTCAAGGGCACCATTTTGGCAACATCAATTTTCTTAAGACGCCACTTCACTGACTGTCACTGTGCACTGAGCAACACTCCAGTTTATGCTAGCAGCACTGCATCTGTCAAGCAATGCTACCAATAACTTAAAGGGCCCATATTACACTATTTTCTGATCTTTGTTATAATGTTGTTTCCTTATCGAAAAAATGCCTGGAGTTGTGTTTTGTTTCATTCACACATGTTTAACTCACGCATCATGCATATTTATGCTTTTTCTCTCGGACAAAAATCACTCTCTTCCACATTGTGATGTCATGTGGTAATACAGGAAGTGCTCCACTGTGTTTTTAAACTTCATACACCTTTGCTAGAATCATTTAGATGATTTCAGCCCTGGAATTGCAAATATGCACTGAATAAAAGGTACAAGGTGTTGAAAACTACCACTTCATGACATCACAAGATGGAGCAGACCATTTTGAGCTTTAGAGATGTAGACAGACTAATGATAAAGTGTTACTCAAACATGTGTGAACGAAACAAAATACAGCTTCAGGTATATCAGATGAAGAAAAGAGGTCGAGCGCTTCACTGGATCATAAAAGAGTTAAAAAATAGCAGTACAGCTGCTCTACGAGGGTTAAACTAGAAGTCTTTAAACAGAAAGTTGCCCGTACTGGAAAATGTAAAAGTGGGCAAGGTACAAACCCGAGGCACTCCAACTGAATATATTAAAAGTCCTTTATTACATGAAAGGATGCCAAAGCGTTTCGACCAGCAAGATGGTCATGTGATGGACACGCCTACTTACCTCCACCATGTCCTGCTATTCTTGTTGCTGTTTGGTGGGTTATTCTGCTTATCACCTATATATTCCTCATGGTTGGCCAACCTTTTTTGTTTTTGGTTTGTTTATTGTCTTTTTCCAATAGTCATGTGATGTTGTCATGTGATTGATAATTGATTGTATTTTACGGCACCTGTGTGTACCTGTTTTACCACTTTACCCTGATGAAGACCATCTTGCTGGTCGAAACGCGTTGGTGTCCCTTCATGCAATAAAGGACTCTACATTTTCCAGTAAAGGCAACTTTCTGTTTAAAGACAGTCCAGGTATGTTTGTGATGAGGTCACAACATTCTAACATAAAACTCACAAGGGTCACTTTTGCGTAATATAGGACCTTTAAAATATAGAATAAGAATAGCTGTTGTTCCACCTTATGCGCATATGACTTGAAAATTGTACTATGCTTCATGACTGTATGTGGTACAGAATGTATATGTGCATTTAGAATATATTAAAGTCAGATGCCCTACCTGCGACATCTCTCAAATAACAAGGATTTAGATAATGGCTTATCATATTTTTTGATTAGATTTAAAATACATGTACTTGTTTACTCTGCAAGTCTCTCATTGTTGGGATTTTCAAATAATAAATTTGAACTGACAAGTAACTGTTAACATTTTGCATAAGACATATCCACCAAAGTATTACATAAATTTAACAAAGCAAAAACAGAATGTATTGGTGTGGATATGACCAATGAGAAAGTTATAATCACATTAATAAAGCCACATAATTATTATATGCAAAGTTAAGTTATTTTTTAATTAAGCTGAGTCACCACAGAACCCAACTGAAAAGATGTAGAAAAACTTGAAACTGTTGCAGAGAATCAAATATATATTTAGTATAAAACTAATTGACAATGACATAAGTCATTAAACCGCAATGCCATCAGATAAACTGGAATTTTGCTTTGTTGGTAACGGTTGAATATTTTAATATTAAGTTTGTGCAAGAAGCCAGTATGACTTGTTTTCTAAATTTGGCTCTGATAGTAATCTTTTGTGATCATTAGTTTCTTACTTTTGAATGTGGACGTCAGTTTGTGCTGAAATGTCAGGAATGCCCTCGAGATCGTCCTCAGACTACGCTCACAAGTTCAGCTCAGTTCAAAAGAGGCAAGTTATGATGGCACCAGTCCAATCTTTTAAATCAACAAACAACTAGTACATAAAGTATTGACAAATGCCTCAATTTTCACTTACATGGAAGTGTATGTGCCCTCAGACAGAAGTAACGTAGATAGCAATGAGTTGGGGTATGTGAGAATACAACAGGGCTGGGTTGGCCAATTTAATTACATATAATAGCTGTAAGATGACATGTGATCTTATACTTGCTATGACCCCTCTAAAATACTTCAGTACTTGGTTCAATTTTGTGTTTTTTATGTACATTTTCAGTATCAGTACCTGCTCAAATGCTTCTCCTCTTGCTTTGATTGCTCCTACTTTACCAGTATTATCTGTTTACTGACTTGGCTTGATTTGAGTGCAGAAAGAGCAGTGAGGTGGAAGTGTCAAGTGAGTGTTATTTAAGTTTTCATGAAAAATTCCACACACTCTTATGAGGAGTGTTTGAGTAAAAACCAAGCTGCTGGAGCACACGTCCGAGAGGGGGTAATGACCGGCCCTGTCAAGTGTGAAAGGCCATTCCACTTCAATTATAGACTCTTTGTGAAGTGTCAGGATTTTGGGATAATACATAGACTACAGACTAATGGTAACAATACAGGCACAGGACCAAAATCTAGTTTAACATTAACTGCAGTACTCTTTATGTTCTAAGGTTTTACACTGGGAAATGTTTTGATGTCCACTATAGCTCACAATGTTGCATTTAATTGTGCTGCAGAAATGTGCAAATAAGTGCCCAAATCTCATAACAAAGCTTGGAGTTTTATCTATCATGATCCAGCGGAGGAGAAGCTTGTAGAAGAAAACAATGACCATAAGGCTAAGGAGTCACCAGAGGCAAGAGTCTCATTATCTTTCATATAGTGTGTTTAAATGCACTAAATATTATAGAAGTATAGAAACAAATGATCAAATATAGGTTTATTTTTATTTTACAGTCTTTACTCATACAAAACATACACTACTTATTTCTACTTTTATCTAGATGCATACATACAAGGTTTTGAAGAATACTGGCTTTGTCCAAAGACACTGAGAGACAAGATGTGGTCTCTCAAACAGAAAAGAACAATCTGATGCCCCCTGCCCCTGGAGGTGAAGTGAATATTGGTGTCTGTAATTAGATGAGTTAATAAACACACTTATTGTCTTGTCTAAATTATGCATATTCCCTCAGTTTTCATCATTTGACTCATGCCTATTGCTATTAACATTGTTTCCCTCATGCAGAGTGCTTTAGTGTTTATAGCTGGTTAGAGTACACTTACATACTTATCCTGTATTGATAGCAAAGGTAGTAAAGTTATTCCTGAAGTCATTTGTAGTTAATATTTTATTGTTTAAACATGTTTTTGTGATTCCTGTTCTCCTGGAGTCCTTCAAAACTGTCTGCAATGCTAAACCCAGCTTAGTGCTGAGGCCACTTTAGGAGCCCCAGTATCAGTGATATCAGAGCCCATCAGAGACTACGAGCTGCCCTAACCAGGTCTGATAAAAGTGCCATTAAAGCTCAGGGCTCGCTCTGCACAGCGCACACGTCCACATCGGACAAATTACTGCTCAATTTGACTGCAATCATGCTCTTAACATGGAGCTGCTCTGAGAGGAGCTTTCCTAATTATGGCCAATCTGTAAGAGATTGTTGTTGTGATTACACACAGACATATGCCCCAGTGCGGAGACATACAAAACAGATTCAGCACCAGAAAAGAGCAAAGAGGGGTGCTGTCAGTGTGTCTTGGGGGAGCAATGTTTGTTTTTTACAGCACAGAAAAGATGTTACTTTGGTCTATGCACATAGTTTCCTGGCCAACCAAAACTTCACTGACTTCTACAAAATCAATGAGTGAAACACTAAACAATTAAGTTAAACAGTTAATCTGAGACGAGACAAGTTTGTAATATATTATGGTAGATGGCCCGTGAGCTTGTTATATAAATGTTATAAATAAACTAACCTTGAGTTTGGCTCGAGATGAACAGGGGAGGTGGTGCCCAGACTGCCAGCCTCTAGAATATACTATGCAAACTGTGCTAATTAATTTAAAATTGAGAGTAAATGTTCATCTGATCTCTAGTAGTCACTGCCCATAAGAAAGAGTATGCATGATATATTGTGATATAGATATGGTTATCACTTGGTTTATTGAAATAGCATTTGTCCTTTAAGACCTCTTGATTCTTTAGTTGCAGTGTAGTGCTCCACCTCTGGCTCAGGTCAAACAGTGAGCGAGGATCTGAGGCAGGACCAAACTCTGGGGCTGGTGTTGTTTTTCCCATTTGCCCTTCATGTACATAATTATCTCTATCTGACTGTACGCCCTTGTCTCTCCCTTTGTTTTTTTGTAATTCTAATTATCATTTCTTGATCCTGTCTCTGTGCTTATTTTGATATCAGGGCAAAAATGTCATCACCATTTTGTTCTTGTCTTAGGCAATTTTAGAATAAATTGTGTTTTTGATATCCTCTGTGTCAAGTTCATTTGAAATTAATAGACGTGATACATCTTTGTTTACACAATTTTTATTCACTAGGACAAGTTTTTGTAAGGGATGGGAGCTCAGTTATCTGTGAATGAAAGTGTTCTCATTACAATGCAATGGGGCAGGAGGACAGGCCGTAAAAGGGGAATGAACTTAACTATATTCTGATGCCTTAATGCACCTGAAACATCAGTCACAATACAGCAGTTAAAATACTTACTTTGTATGTACTATATTGCTGACTATTGCCATTCTGACACCAAATGTATGGCAAATTCAGTGTTTTTTTTTTTTTTTTTTACCTTTGACCAATCATTCTCACTAAAATTGGTTTCTAGTGCTTTTTGATACCAAAATTATACTAAAAAAACAATATTGTTTATACGGTAGAATGCAATTTTAACAGTTTCTTTAATATTAATATTAATATTATTAATTATATACCATGTAGCAGTTGTTAGACTTGTTCTGATATATATAAAAGCCTTTTAAAACTATTCAGTAAAGCAAAAGTTTGTCATAGTTATGTCATTTTTTTCAGAATCTTGATCAATGAGGTTTTTTAGTTGTGGTATTGATTAAGTAAGTCAGATTTCCTTGTTTCCTGTGTCCTTAGATCTCTCCGCCACACATGCCCCTTCTTCTGTATTATACCCCATCTTTTTCAGCAGCTTCCTCTCCAGCTCAGCCCCATATGTTCCCAGTTAAACACAATTTCTTTTTCTCATCACTCACTGAGACATGTGCCAAGCCAAAAGCATTGAGAAAGCCCCACTTCTGTCGATTTGATAGTATTTTTCACCCACTTCTTTATGACAGAATATTTCACATGGCTGAGGTTTTCAATTAATTTATAGCCACAACAAAAGATGGCAGCTCTCTCACAGCATTGTAAGTAATTTTAAGTTAATTCTGTAACCTTTGAAATAGAGTTCAGGCAAATCGTAAATTGTGGTTTGTGTTGACGAATGCTGGGGTCACCCAGAGGCCTTCCGCACCATCAAAGCATTAGTGGCATTTCAGCTTTTTAACCAAAGAAACTAAAATGTGTTACTAATACATATTGAAGATATTAAATCTTCCAGTACTTTATGTATCATACACTTTCTGGTATGTCATTTAAAAGTCATAATTATAATTGATTGAAATTAATAACAGGCTTGTATTACTGGTAGAAAGAAAAACAGAGCTAAAACTCAACACAAGCAGTATAATTAACAGTCCACTATCATCAGTATATAGAACAAAAGATTTAATATGAGATTCACCTCTGGGTGCTGCTAACCTACCCCATTATTATTTTTTATATTTTTTTGTATTATTTTTGTTTTTTGTTTTTTTGTTGTGTTTGTGGAATAAGTTTCATTCAGTATTTAAATGTGACTTAAACACATACTTGATAAACACATTTTTGATCCAAATTAGTATTTGATGTGTAATCAATTAATTAGTTAATCATTGCATTTTATATTATTATTATCAAGACACCCAAAGTGCTTCACAGTTCATTATTCATTCAGTCAACTCTCAGTGGTGACAAGCTACTAATGTAGCCACAGCTGCCCTTGGGCAGACTGACAGAAGCAAGGCTGCCAATCTGTTCCATCAGCCCCTCCGACTACCACCAACACTCACGCACACTCCACTTTCTTACTAGGCAATGTAGGTGAAGTGTCATGCCTAAGGACACAAGGACAGTTTTTGTGACTGTGCCCCACTGTGGCACCTGGAATTCCCAGTGGTCTTCATCCAAGTACTAACCAGGCCTGGCCCTGCTTAGTTTAGATGAGATCAGACTTTGACAAGCTGGTATGGTCACATAATGTACAATTCTCTCACTGTTTGGAGTATTATATTGGATTATAAATAATAGGGCTGTTCAAAAATATTGAAATATCAATATTATCATACTACACTTGGTGATAAATTATTGTTATCATAGGGTGCGGTATTGATATATTGAGTTTTGTTTTTTTGTTTTTTTTGGCTCTTTAATGTTTTGTGATGACAATTTTGTTACTTAATTAGGAAGGAAAGTTGACTTGACATATTCACTGTTTTGATTACTATATAGATACTAATAGATGCATTTCATATTAACTTTGCACAAGTATTGATTTAACAAAGAAATATTAATATCATATGAGCCATGTATCGTGCATTGTATCGTATCGTGACAAACGTTGTGATTCCCAGCCCTAATATATAACACTTTTCTCTGGTGGACAGACGGAAAGATTTCATAACAGTTTCAAATGTGCTTCAAATAGTTTTTTTCATTATTACCTCGGAAAGTGTGTTGGAGGGGTTTGAAATAGGCGTCATTTGGGTAATTGGAGAACACATTCCAAATTAAACTGTGAATTTAACCATAGTTTTCCATTACAGTATTACAGTAACAGCACTATTAGGGAAAACCACAGAATGATCTATTATCACAGCTTCAGCCTCTTCAGTAATTTCAACACAAAATTGTTCACGCTTCTCAAAGAAACGTGAAAAACCCACTGGTCGAGGATAGTGTACTGCATGTCCGTGATGTCGCCTCCTTTTAGTTTGCATTTCCTCTCACTTTAACTGTGCACTGTTATAGGGCCCAGAGGAGAGAGGAGTCTATTTTCCAGTGATGTTGTGATCCATGTGGGGCCCCCCAGAGAGGAGAGGGTAATCAGACTCTCCATCTCAGAGGAGGGGCCTGGTTTAGACTGGTATGGGCCTTATAATCACAAGCTTACTATCAAGTTAGCAGTTCTTAACCTATTTCAAGATTAACTCATGTTTTCTATATTGTACGTCAAAAGTGGAACAACAATGCCCCAATTCCTATACTGGTATTGGAACGGCTGTGGCTCAGTTGGTGCATTCGCTCGCTCGCTGCATAAACATTGTTGGCAGAGTGCTCAGAACTCCAGGCCTGCAGGTTGGCAGTGTGTCCTTGGACAAGCCACTTAACCCGCTTTGCCCATTGTTTGTGTACACTGATGTATGGGTGTGTATCTTATCAGATATAGTCTCAGAATAAATACTGGATCATAATTTATGACTTTTTGTTGGCAATTGTTAATCCATAATCTCTCTTAAAGTTTGAATATTAATACAAAGCTGTTTTTTCCATAATTTAATGATAAACAACAGTTACATTACACATTTAAATCAGTTTTGTCATGTGTTGTATGGAAGCAAATGTTATTTTCAGTTTCTTTCAGGTTCTAATATCAATTAAATCAGAGCACTTTATTCTTCTGGTTTTATATATCTAATATATTTATTCGATTGTCACTCTGAGCCAGTGTGAATGTTTCAGTGTGTCTGTATTGTCTTAATGTGTGTTGATGCCAAACATAAAAATTGTTGCAAAACAAATCTACCTACGGGTACAAATAAAGTCACCTGAACCTGATATTGTGTATCTGGTACAAGGCAAAGTATCAATATCTGCATTGGA
The DNA here is from genome assembly GCF_026225935.1 of Boleophthalmus pectinirostris. Classification (NCBI taxonomy): domain Eukaryota; kingdom Metazoa; phylum Chordata; class Actinopteri; order Gobiiformes; family Gobiidae; genus Boleophthalmus; species Boleophthalmus pectinirostris. The sequence continues at coordinate 27,954,466 of NW_026571515.1, forward strand.
TCTGAAAAAAAGACTTCGAGCTGAAATAGAAGAACAACAAATAAGACCGGGATCATTTAATGTCATTAATTAAAAAAATAAAAAAATACTTTGAATAGTTCAGTTTGACAATAGTCTGCTAAATAAACCCATACAAGCAGTGTATATGAGCTGTATAAGTGTTTATAGTGGCGTATTTGGATCTGACATTTTATTATAATTTGTTTTCCGTCTGACAAACCAAAACCACTTATAGTAATTGCCCAAAGTGTTTATGTTTTGCTGTGAAAATAATGAATAAGAATTAGTTCACATTTATTAGCTCAACCCCCAAATTTAGTAAAAGTCCAAATCCTAAATTCCCTCATTAAAGCGCTGAGGTCCTGAGAGGCTGTGGATCCTCGGCTGCATTCCTCTGTGTAGGTGTGGAAACAATCGCAGTGTTGAAACGCTGCACCTCCCTAGAATAGCAGACGTACAGAGCTTGTAAGAAAATTAGTCAATTTAATTTCCTTGAGTAATGAAAATGTCATGCACCATTTAATAAAACTGCAAGAAAAAAGTGGCCTGCCTCGTCCTTGTGGAGATAGGGAGGCCCGGTGGATTTGGAAGTTTGACAGTTGCTCCTTTTGATGTTTTCTCTGAGTTTTGTTTCGTTTTCTTTCTTGATGTGATTTCAAATTAATGTGAACAGCTCGGATGTAAATATGAAAATGAGACTTGTTTGGTCTCCTCCCGACTTCCCCGAGCACTGCGGGCTGAGCTCACCATATCTCCGTCCCCTTTAAACTGCAAATTATTTTACCTTTATGAGTTTGTCTCATCTTCAAGGTCAAAAATGTAATTTTTGCTCTTTCAAAGGGTTATAACCTTAAAAGCGAGCCTCCATCCTCACTGATTAATGAAAGACTCTCGCATTTGATGTTTCAGCGGTGACATTTTCAACTTTAAATATTTTATATGCATACCTGTGGAAAAAAACGGCAGCTATGCATTCATGTGGAATAAAGGGGATTGCTGAGAAGAAAGGCCGGGCCGGGTATCATTTTAATAGAACAGTTAGAGTGCAATGGTTTTTCTTGGTGATTTTTATTTGAGGTTTTTATGTGTGCGCAAGCTGATTTAAAGGCACACTAAATCACTGGGGATGGGGAGTGCTGGATTATGCATTTAATCAAGGAGCAGGCCGGGAGAGAGGCTGGCCCGCTGCACTCACACACGGGGCTGTCCTCTTTGTTCCCCGTCGTAATGGGCCATTTTTACACCATTTGAGAGAAAAATGAAGCAGCTCGTAGCGGCGCTCCAGCTGTGTTCGCCCTGATCACCACAATCGTGTCCTACTTTATGTGAGAATGTACAATAGCTGTGCGCAGGGCTGTGGTGATGGGACACTACTTAGAGCGGTGTGGACAGAAAGTCATCACACAGGCAGAGAGGGCAATGTTATTGGGAATTATGATCTAATACCCCACACAGCAGAATAATGGTGGAATACACAAATCTCTCTACTCTATAAGATTAAAGGTGAAACATAGATCTTAAAGCTATTGTGCATCCATCAATACTTGGTTTTCTGTATAACAACATTTTAAACAATGTACAATAGAGCTTCAAGATAGCAAATCAAAATTTCAATGAAAGTAGCACAATTTCCTCTGCAAACTACAAACTGTTACATGTAATAATGTAGAGAGCCTGCTAGTTTAGACTAGAGATAGATGATATATTGCTTGGCCAGTACATAGGGCCGATATTTGCACTTTCTACCTTGCATTAAAACTTTTGTTTTGACTGACCTGCTGTGTAAAGAATGCACATAAAGCTGCCTTAAACTTGACTCATAGGTTTATGGTTAAAAAAAGAGCTGTTCATTAGTTTGTAGTGAATTTAAATTCCAGATTTTAGGGTAAATAATCAAAATCGGCCCCAAATATTGACCCAAAAATATCGGCAGACCTTATCAGTCATGTGTTAATCTGGATTCTAAACAAATGGTATAGGCATTGGCCATGAAAAACCCATATTGGGAGATCTCTAGTATAGACTCTACAAACAAGTTCTGAAATGCATGGGATATTTGTATTAGTTGAGCAGTTCATATTTCGGTCTTTTCCCAAATGCTCCTAGACAAATCAAACTATAATCACAATCGTAATGCTGGTTGGAATATTTTTCCCAAACTGTTCATCCCTAATATACAATTTAAATAAATTTGAAATAATGTGATGTTTTTATAGCCTGAATAATTTGCCATCCACTGTAATTTAATTTGAATAAATACACAAATAGCGGATATTTTATTGAGCTGTTTTCAAGTGCGGAATACAAAATGAGACCAAACAGTAAATAGAAAAAATAGCTTTTCTCTGATTATTACTAAGCACAAAGGACTTCCTCATTGCCATTTCTGTGCCTCATCTGACCAGCCCTGTTCGCTTATTAACAATGCCCCTGTTTTCCGGCTGAAACGTAATTATGAAATTGGAAACAAGCCAAAGAGGAGTGTATCAAAGCGTCAATATTTTGCTGTGTAATTGTAATTTTATATATTCATGCATTTCTCTGCTCTGCGAATGACTGTTCAGACTGCAAGCTCTATGTAGTCTGCGTCATGGCCCTTATCTCAGCTCCCACAGAATTTCCCATGAAATTCAAATAGTTCACAGCTTTCTGTTTGGACCTCATGACGTCAGATATAACATGAATGACAGTTTTGGTTAGCTGTCATAGTTACCTGCTTTTTTAAACTTACCTACAGTGTGTGCTCAATATGTGAGGCCTTTTAGAATACCAGGGTGATGCTATTGTCTTATGTCTTAATCAGGATGGAGGCATGCAGGCAAATGAAATGAACACTCAACAGTAGCTCTAAGGATAGTTATGGGGATACTTAGTTTGGAGTAGAACCTTAATCATTATGCGTGCCTCTTTGGTTTATACATGGTTGAAATACATATTTGATGCCAGTTGCCAGTACGTAGTAACATAGGAAGGGCGTCTATAGTAAAAACCTTTTTGTGTGACAGTTTTGGTATCACAACCTCAAGTGAAAAGCAAACATGAATAGTTTTTGTCTGTCTTTTAATATTACATAACCACTTGATTTGGCAAAGTATTAGGTTAAAAACTCTTAACATAACAACTCAATCTATACAGCATATTCATCAGTATAAAAATGATACTTATACATACCTGCATGTATACAATAGTGCTTGGAGCCGCAGTATTCCTCACTATTGGATTCAATGCAATGATATCCCAACATGGTGTTACTTTGCAGTGACATCATGACTCATGTGTATGGCGGAAAGTCTGTAAGTTGCCATGGTAACACAATGCACACATTAGCAAACACAGCCAAAAGAAGTGAAAACACATTTTCAGGAGCCTGTGATCAATAAAAAATGTTCATGGTCCTGTTTAACTAAAAAGGTAAGTGTGACTAACGGAAAAACTGTTGGATAATGCTAGCAATCTTATGATGTTAAAGTTATGTGAGAGGGACTTGTTTAACAGTAAAAATCAGCTCTTTCTGGTCAGAGTGCGTGGAAATAAAGCTCAGATTAAAGTCTAACAAAGCCCCAGACAGAGCAGTGCCTCTAGTTAGGATCACATTATTTTCTAAATTTATAAAATGCACTTATTTTAATAGCAAACCGCGATGTCAGCTGTATTAGAAAAACATGTACCCCAGAATACTCATAGAATATCATTTATACAGAGGCTTGTGATACTCAATTCTGTATCACCAAAATAAGTATCTTGGTATACCAATATTTTGATATTTTTACACACCGCTAACAAACATATACATAAGGCTTAGTTTTGAACAAGTCAGCATTCCCCTGCAGTTTCTAAAATACACGTTGATGCCATTAAACAAAGTCCACAGAGAGTTCCTTTCTGAAATTGACTTTGTCCAATTATGCATCTTCCCTCTTGTTAACCTCCAAACAACACTGCACGCTCACCACTGCGCTATTAGATAGGTGCAATATTTACCCAAAGTCGGATTTAAACAGGACCATGCTTTCTATAAGGGGCACCGTTTGTTTTCTCCTCCTATTTGCTCCTGTGGGGGATTAATGCTGCCAATCACGCTGACGGGCACCTCTCAAATCACACCCAGGCAGAGGAGCGAGCGCTGATTTTGTCAAGAGAGAGAGAGGGAGAATGGTCTTATCGGTACAACCTTGTTTGGAGACTCACAAAACCGCTAAAGCCGCAATTCATGGGAGATCTGTTTACAATCTGCTTCGGCCATTGACTGCTAAACAACCCGGGCCACTGGCAGAGGGGGAGAGGAGAGGAGCAGAGCAATTACACATCCTCAAACAGCTATCTAAAGGCCCTGCGCCGCATGCAAACAACGTACAAACACAACACAGAGTTTGTCCAGGAAAGAAGTTGCCAGATCAGAGCGGAGTGTTAGTGGAATTCAGGGATTGGCTGAGAAATTTTCGGAAAAATAGAGGGTGCAGGGGACAAGGGGAAGTGGCAGATGTGAGCCTTATGGTGCGTGGATCACTGCTGGTAAACATCCAACGACACGTGAATTATTCTCGGCTTCAAAGGATGACTTCAGAAGGCAGGACATATTACGGTTTATGACTGTTAATGTCATGGAAGGAATTGTCTTTACCGCCAATACTGAACAATGTCAGATTTTATAGGTTTGTAATTTGTGGATGAGTAAAATGTATGTGTGTAGTAGTTAGACTGAAATGAAAAAAAGGGGTCAAACTTTAGTGAAATTGTGTCCAAATATTTTTATTGGTAGTTTTATTGGCTACTGTTACTATGGTAAATCCATTTACAAATCTAATAACAATCCATTTCTTTTTCCCCATTTTTTATATTTAGGATTTAAAAAAGAGTGGCAAAATATTACGTATGAAACTTTGAATATTTGTCATTACTATAATTTCACAGACAAAGCCCATCTCAATTTCAATGTTTTTACCATGTTTTTACCAATTTTTTAGATTTTGTGGCCAGTAAATTTGTAAACATAAATGATGAAGAGTAGGGAGAGACATTAAGCTGTAACTATCTCCCGATTTAAGTAAATTGTTTGTTGCAATCAATGGTAAAATACTACTCATGGAACTTTGAATATTTGTCGGTATAATTTCACAAATTCAGCATCAAATTCAACTCAAATTTTTACCATATGTTTGTCATTTTTTTAGAAGCTTGTGGCCAATAGGATTGTAAACATCAGTGACTTAGAGTTGGGAGAGAGACTAAACTATTAAACAAACTTCTGAATCTCCAAAAACTCCAAGCCTATTGTGTGCGACTGGTTTGTAAAGATATCTAACTTCTTATTTGTTCTTCTTTGTATTCGTGGGTGATTGAATGGACATTTTTAATGACACTCGACATGTGAAAGATCTGCTTCTACAGTGTGTCTGTTTATGGATGCATGTTGTCTGCATGAGAGCACACAAACACGGCCCATCCACTGTGTCAAGAATTAATTATTAATTCATGCTTCCCCCTGTTTACTAAATACGACGACAGATACTGCAGAACGCGCCGCCATTTTGACCCCAGTCCAAAAAAATCAAATCTTCAATGCAAGGTTAAGAGCTATAAAGAGGAGACGAAAAGCATTAGAGGAGATGTCGGTGGATCATTTTATTTTGCCCAGCTCAGTGGTAGTCAGCACCTTTTGAGTTGTTGGTAAAGGACATATGGCTTTTTAATCCAGAGAGGCTGATTGTAGTTTTTACAGCCCAGGAAGTGTTTCTCGATGGGGAGGCGTTAAATCATGGCGCTGTTCGATGATGTTAAATAAAATGGCTAAAGGTGGTCCAATGGGGACTGCACTGTGTTCCTGGTGTCTTCTGCAGACCAAGCAGCTTCCCCATTGTTCATTTCATTAAAGTTAAGTGTGCCTTCAAACAAAACAGCAATGACTTCCTGCCAAGTTTTAATACCAACATATCAACTTGTTTTTACACTTGGGTTGTATAGTTGCAGCTTCTGTGCCTGTGGGAAATCAGATGACTATAGATAAATCTGTATTATGGACATTTTAACTAGAGATATTTGGACCGATATTTGCACTTTTTAGTGTATTGGCTATCGGTTTTAATCTCCAGCACAAGCCGATATTTTGTTTGGTCCAACCAGCTGCCTCAATGTACATGAAAAACTTATACATAAAGATTAATTTGAACACTTTGGTCTAAAGAGTGTACTGCAAAAATGTGACTACAATGCTCTCTACAGTTTGTAGTAAAACAAGGTTACAGATGAGTTGGTACTGAACTGTAAGTAGCTACATATTGGCCAAAAATATCAGCAGAGGTCATTGTCCATGATAAAATGGGTTGAGCTCTAATTTGAAAACATATTTTGCTTTAACAACTACACTGAGTAAGAAATCTCCACCTCATCTAAATGTGCAAAATTGCATTGTATTGAATTTTGCAGTTTATTAATTTGCTTAACCAAAAAGTATAGATCATGTTTTTTTTCATACAAATTCTTTATTTAAAATCCCTTATTGACATACGTCTTAGGCAAAACATGTTATATATGTTTTGTAATTGAACCATAACACTGTATTTGTGCAATTTGATTATGTATTGGTTATGTATTGGATGCAGTGCACACCAAGCTCATGTCACAATGGCGTCCGTCTTGCTTTACAGCCCCTGGATCGCAGTGTTATTGTGGATAGTGCTTATGGGCATTAAAGCCAGGAGATGATGCAAACATCTTAGTATATTGCCTCATCCATTAAAGGATTTTAATAGTTGAGTTGCTGTATCGATTTTATTTTTACAGTGATAAATACATCACTGATTGAAGGTTTTTCACTCCAAAGATGAATTGCATTAGTCGGCCCACACGTACATACTGTGTATAGGAGACATGAAAGCAATAAAATCCATATATGTGACACTTAATGTGGGGATTACAAGTATAGCTACAGAAGCAGGCTTTCCACACAAGTGTTTAAAAAGGCCCAATGAGCAATCAGGCTGAAATAACACTGCTATAGGCACCAGCCAACTTGTTTTCATGCCCTAGTTCCAACATAATATTACTTCAATTACAGTGGAAATGCTTGTTCTCTAGAATGACGCTGACAGACTGATAGATATGTATGGGGAAAAAACTTGAAAAAGAACTATAAATGCAACACTTTGAGCTCAATGTTTGAAGATTTTTTGTTTTATTAAGAAACTTTGGTGCAAGCTATATAGTTATAAAACAACAGTAAAATATGATAAAGATAAAATGTCACAAAATGAAATAACATTGTAGATACACTCATACACATTGTCTTCTCATAAAATCTTCTCATTTACTAGTCATAATATTGCCCATAAACACACACAAAAAATGTCAGTCATCCATTTGAAACAAAGGCTTGGATTGAAGACTTCTTATCCATGAAGAATTCTGCTGTTTGCTCCATATGATACTGATCTTTTATGTTACTTTTCTATGTTCTAAGACAGTATACTAGTTACCAATATTATTTTGCTTTAGCTTTGTGTAATAATGAAAGTACTGCAAAACATATTTTTTGTTTAATTACTTTTCAAATTTTATACAACAAACTAATTACATATTTAACAAAGTATTTGACACAATTTACAAATGCACCTCTTTGCAACAAGCATCTTATTTTGATTTGATTTGATATTAATGTGTTTTTTCCCCTTCAACCACAATACAGTTTGTTGCAGAATACAGCACTTTTGGGCTCTAAACATATTAAATTACAAGGAACCAAATAGCTTTTCAGTATATAATTGTGTACTTTCAATATTTCAAGTACTACATGCTTGCATACATGTTGTTTACAAAGAAAGCCTATTGAATATTTGTTTTGTCACTTTCTAATAATCTTGAAACAACAGCAGTCGCACAGGAAAACAAACTAATGAATGAACCCCAAATAAATGAATCTGACTCCGTTTCCCATTTTTATCTGAATTCTGGTATTTGGACGATTCCCTGTGAATGATGATACGTGACAATCAGTCGCAGCAATTAGTGTTACAGTTAAGAAGCCTTTTTGTTTTCTCTCACCCATACAGAATGTCACAAATAAATCCTCACTCGCATTTGCATATTAATTGGATCTGAGACGTCAAGCATCTTTCATTAAGCAAAATGATCTGCATATTTGGAGACATAAAATAGTTTATTTCAGTGCGGGGAGAAGAAGTCATCGAGAGCGGACGGCGTATGGGAGGTAAACTTTGGCGGCTGCATTAACCCTTTAGCCCCCAGTGAGATGAACACAAAGACACAACAGGCTGATTAACAATGGGATGATGTCTCTTCACGCACACATAAAGCTTGGACCAATGCGCTGAAAGGAAAAGACATAATTAGTGGAAGATCTTTTTATTAGCATTAGCGGATATTCAGAATTGTGACATTTTCAGTGTTAATTAAGATGTGATTTCTTTGTCGACATACCCAACTCATAGTAACAGACTTCTGATGCTTTTTTTGGACGTATATATTCACTTTTTTTCTACGCTTTTGACCAGTCCCACACCAAACACACTCTTTATTGATTTATCAGTATTCTAGTCCTAATCTAAGCATTTACGTGTTTTTAATTTGTCAGTTTATCATATTTTTTTATCCACAATACATATATATATATTTTTTTTTATTTCAGCATGTATGTTTTATTTGACAGGATTGCACTGGTCAATGTAGACTTAGAAAAACTTGGACACAGTAGCTCACACATCACAATACAACAAAAGTATACATCTAAATAAGTAAAAAGTAGTAAAACATGTATCATATTTTCGTCAAGTCATTGTATGGTAAATTATACATGGAACATATGCTACATGTAAAAAAATCTGTACTCATTAGTGATTCTAAATAGACCATGCACCTGTATTTGTGAGTGTCTTCTTCAAACTCTTCTCTTTTTTGACCAGAAATATTACATGAACTAAAAAACATTTCTTTCCATTTAAACATAATTTGAACATTGAATCAGTAAGGCGTAACATCCCAGAATCCAAATCTGTTCCTCCATATTCCACATTATTTGTATCAGCACTTGTGTTGATCTTCTTTTGGGATTAGACCCTGAGGGACCCAACCCCTTGCTTATCCAAAATCCCTGGCGTCATGTGCACTTGTCTCCTAACTTTATTCTCTGCCCTCTCTTTGCTAATTGCTCTTACAACCCACTTCCCTTCAAATCACCCGGCAAAAACAATGCACTATTGTTTTAAGATTGTGCCCTTCCACTGATAAACAAACTCCTTTATGTTATGTTCTTAGAAATGAAATAAAAATCCCAAATGCTACTAGTGGACAAAGGGCTAGAAATCTTCGTAACGTCAGACGCGAGCTTTGTTTATTCTGAAGGGAGGAGTGACATTGGCGTAGCGCGATTAAGGGTTGGTAATGGAAAAGGCGCTTCGTAGTTAGTAAGGGGCCAGACTTGTGAATAATTTGATTAGGTTGCAGGGGAATATATCTGGCGGATTATGCTAATAGCGGTGCCCCCAAGTTGAATTCTTTTGAACCCTTTCACAACTCAACATCTGCCGGGGTCGGACGGCGAGACGGCAAAGACAACGCCGCTCGCTTCCTGTGTTTCTTGGAGGTCATCTCGCCAACAAACACGCCTGTCCTCAAAGACCTCCGTATTCCTCAAGAACTTCATTTATTTTTTTCTCGCTCACCAATTATCATTTTCTTTTGAGTCAACAATCACTCAGCTTAGGACAATTATCGTCGTATACTAATTAGCCGCCACAGTGCCATTGTGTCACCTCCTCGCAATCGCCACACACAAATGTACACAACGCAATAGTTTGGACCTGCTTAACAATATATTTACCACATCTATATCAGCCTCTCCCTCTCTTTCTGATTATGAGATTTTTCCCCATGCCTTATTTGGTGTATTTCTGGGTGGGGATGTGTTTGTGTAGAGCTCTATGGCAACCAAAGTCAAGGTGACCAAGAGCATGTTGCACACATTAGATTAGCAGAATAGAAGCAGGAAGAACAATGCAGTCAGCACAAAATAGCATTTATCTGCAGCCTGATTGTTAGGGGTCCAGAGACCAGCGGGCCGACTCATGTCAGAGGATTTATTGCCTTGGTGAGTTTGAACTCTTCTCTGTACTAAATGCTTATTCTAATGTTTGGGCCACTGTAGGCACATTGGGTGTTCCTTAGCACGTGATCACTCTAGTACAGGAGACTTGTTTCATTACTCATGTTGTTTAGTTTAGGGGAGGTGAGGTGGGATTGAGGCTATATTTTTATGGACATGAATGCACAAACTTTTAGTTAACGTAACCAAAAATATTGCAAAGATGTTAAGAAAGAATACTGTGTTGCATCTGTAATGCACTTGAACACTAAGAAGCAGATTTGTGTAGTGGTACATGATTGGCAGTTAGAGCTCTCATGGTGAATGGGAAGGGAAAACCTCTCATGTACTTCATGTACTCTGTTGAGTGTTGAGCACATTTTATAGTTTATTAAATGCAGTTTTATTTTATTTTATTTTATTGTATTTATGTTTTTTTTTTTTTGTTTTTTTTTACAAAACTGACTTATTGTTATATTTTCTCTAACCATTATTCACTTTATGTGAAGCATAAAATGGGCAAGTTTGTACCAGTACTTCCCCTCTATTTGAGGTATTGCATATTACATTTTTAAATAGCTTTAATGTCTTCCTTTTTATACAAGTTGCAAACAAGTTTTATCACAATCTTCTCAGTAAAGTCAGCCTTTAAAGAAGTTTTAAAAACTAAGGCACTGTGCACTGTACCAGTAGAGCCATTCTTAGTAACCCCATTACACCAAATGTGATTGTGGGTCTGTGGAATAAAAAGCTATGAAATTAGCAGCTGCTTAAGTCTGTCAGGCTTGCGGCGGCACATGTTTGGTAATTCTACTACGACTGTGTGCGTAGTTTTTCAGTGCGGCCTCTCGTGTATGTTCAAGCCTTCAGAGATGAAGTGTTTGGGGCTGCTGTGCTCAAACTCAGGCCCTGGTGCCAACACAGTAAAAACTTAATCACTTTGGCAGGCCGCGGAGTTGTGGGATTCAGTCTCACTCGACAAAACATGAAAAAGAAAAACAAGGCTGATTTTTTACAGTGCTTAAAGCTCCCTGTTGGCGCTAGCTTCCTTCAACATGGAACCTCCCACTGTGATGGACATGTGAATTATGGACACGCAGTTATATTCTATGCCCTTTGCTTCTTCGACCACCAACAAGCATACGTTCATACAAATGCACAGTCAGTGGAATATCTACAGTCTATAGTGTGACAAAAAACTGGATTTGAACTGCAAGTGACTGTCATCCCATTATAACTTACCGAAGTGCAATGTCACTCCTCACCACTAGATGGAGTCAAGAAATTAGCAGTGTTGAAACAATCTGAAATTATCATTTTACAGCACACCTTGTTATAATGAGCAACTTATTGTGCTCGTGACATGTTGCTTCAGCAGCACTGAATGATGGGTCAAAAGCAGAGGACACATTAATACAATGACATGTACCTTACATTTATCCAATACTACTAATATCATCAGGCTTATTAACATTTGAGAATTAGTTAAAACTTAAAGTAAATAAAACATGTCACTTTTGGTCGTAAAGTACAGAGTGAAAATGAAGCCTTGTCAACCTCCCACTTCCCCTCTACATGCTGTTTTTGTGCACAATGGAATGTATTCAGAAACATACACCAACAGGAAGGATGATACTGGAACATACTATAATTATGTTTCAGTGATACATTTTCAGCCCAGTTTTTACTTGTTAAACTTGAGCAATCCACGCAGGAATCCTGAAAAATCCTCTTTTGTGGTTGTGCTATTGAGAAAATCCAGCTCTGCCTCGGCTTGTGACCACTTGTCGAAGGGGTTGGGAGTGATTTAGAGAAGGCAGCTGGATAACAGACATTTTATTTATCTATTCTGAGGAGGCCTTTTCTTTTTGCAAGCACTTCTCGGCTGCAGTTGTCGCTTTCATGACTTTGCGGCGGATTCTGTGAATTGTGTGAACTGGGTATGACTAAAGGCATGAACAGCTGAGGAAGAATTGGTTAGAAAAGTGGGAAAATAAAAGAGGCCACAAAGGCTATAACTGAGCTCTATGTAAACATTAGTCAGTGTAGTGTTAAGTGAAGAGTTGTGATGTTTAGTTTTTCCAAAAAAAAGAGAGGAACACTGTGGTGAAAAATATGTCTCCAGACTTTCCTATTATATTCCAGTAATTAGTATAAGTAGATGAAAAAATAGGTCACCTTGGTCCGCACTGGTTTAGGCCATATTGTATTCTCACATAATACCACTAGATGCTATCTACATTACATCTGTCTATTAGTGTGTCAGCTTTGGTCTGACAGAAGAAGACCAGAGACCCATGGGTGAGCCTGAACAAAGGCCAGATGAGGGGAGGGCCGAGCAGGTTCCACATCTGACATCTACTGGCGAGAAAAAAATCAAATAAACTTACGGATGGTAGTTTGAACCTCACATCACTCTGATATTTCAAGTGATTATGTACTGCAGGAACTCTCTACTCCAAAGGCTATCAAAGACAATTTTATCTCCAAATTAAAAGTATACTGGATATACAATGTACAGTGATTCATTTTTACCTTGGATCAAAGTGGTATGTTTTGTAGATGGAGTAGTCCTACGTTGAATTCACTTCTATTGAATAAAACTTCATGAACACAACTTTGGACAAACTGTGATCTTTAGACTTTCTTAGAAATGTCAAATATTAGATAAAATGCATCTGACTTACAGAAACACGAGATAAGGTTCAAGGCATATATTGATAGGAAATCTCATCTTTTGTCATTGTGAGATTTTAAACACCAAATCCAACCGAATTAACGTAAAACATGACATCAGGAAGGGCATCTCATACATTTTTTTTAAAAAGGTACGTTTTTCAGATAAATATTTTGTCATAGGTTGTTGAAATGCTAAGCTTACGATGCACCATTTCTCATTAGGTTCATTCATGATATCTCTCCAATTCCACTGTGCCATAGTTAAAACATAATTTGGTCTTAAAGAAATAAGTTTACCTCCAAACTTTTAACATTCTTCGGTATATTCATCAGCGTTTCCCTGCGCTAGGTGAATCCTCGCAGGCATCTGAATATGTGATTGCTCTTTTCCGCTACGTGTGTGAGGATAGATACGGAGGCATTATTACCCAGGAGAGGTCAAGGGTCAAGCATTAAGCAAGCTGCCTGCCCGGTTCCCTGCATCAGAGAATTCACCGCGACGACTCGGGAAATACTCTGGTGTCTTGTCGAAATAATCAAGAAGTCCTTCAGCGTACAAATATGAAAACTGATAAATAAACACTAGAGACTCGGATTAAGTAGGAAGTTGCAAAGGAAGTTGAGATTTCCACTTTGTAATTATAGATGTTTACAAGAGACCGGCCTTTGGAACAGGAACAGTGCTTGGGCCAATTCAGTTACCTTTGCGCTCATTTTCAGCGCTTCAAAAACAATGTTATTTGACCTTCTGCATAGGAACAGTTTGTTTTAACCTCATTCTTAAAAAGCAGGAAAACAATGGGGCCAGTGGGGGGGTAAGGAAGTCACATCTCACCATATCAAAAACAGATTAGAGGCAGAAGAAAAGGCCAAAGACGTGCGGCCTGATATGTGTGAAAAACAAGTGGAAAAACATATGTAATCACAGGGGTTTATGAAAGGGTGGACTTTTTCTATGTTACCACATTTAGTTTAAAATAGCACTAGCAACACAGAGAAAATCACTGAAATTTTTGAATAATAAATGAATATTACATGAAAACACAGTACAAAGTGACACACTATAATGGGCATGCTTTTTGGCTGAGATCTCTAACTTGTTTTGTTGTTCGTTTTGGCCCTCAAACCTGTTTCATATGACCTGATGCATTACATTTGATGATTACACTTCATTATAACAAGCTTTTGAGCCCTAATAAAATAAAGAAAAGTTAACTCATAATGAACAAATAGTTTGTAAATAATTATCAGGATTAGTAAATGTGCAAAGGTGCATTATGAAACTTTTCTGGTGAAGGGTTTGTCAGATACTTTTCTCTGAAAATGTCTTTACTTTGTTTGGAATGTTGCACAGTATGGTATTAAACCTTTCTATCTTAATGGAAACCAAACCAGACCAAGTTACAGATCAGATCTGTGGAGAGGCAACCCTGCTCAGTCAGAATGCCTGTTTTTCTATAGCTATAAAACTGCCTGTAATTGAATAAATGTAAGGTAGAGCTGTTTAATGTCATATTGTGGAACATTCAGGCAGAGCAATGACGTGTCCAGACACAAGCAGATGATGGACCCTCAACCAAAAATATACACAATGTACCTTTAAATAATGATCGGATTGGTTTACTCAACGCACAGCTAATATAAAAAATGGTTTCAAACATATTTTTAGTTCCTCATTTGTGACCATAAGTTTTTAAAATGTACTTTGCTCCTTACTCCCCCTATTGGTAGTGGAATGTAATCAGTTATACTTATTCTCAATTCAAATATTTCCCATCTGTGTGCGTCTATGTTTGCTAGAATCATCAAACATATAATAATTTTGCGTTATCATTTCACCCAAATATCATGATTTTCACTGCCACTGCCTTATAAGGAGATGAATCCACAATGAAGAGGAAGTTCACAAATTTACTGTCAGAGTGCGTTCCTCCCAGTCCAGGAGCAGGACAACATAACCTCAGATCTTGTTTTTGGCTACAGGCTTTACTTTGAGATCTGTTAGAAAAGGCTCAGTGTGTGTACTATGCAGCTTGTACAGTGCTGCAGGTGCCATTTATAGTGTGTGTGATCTAACTGTATATGTCATGGCCACAGGGTGCATCACCTGTCACCAGAACTGAATAACTCCCTGTGTAATTGAGCTGGAGCACTGTATTGGAGTTTTCTCACTAGCGTGCCATATATGAGGTTATAATGGTATAGAATAACTGCCTGCTCATATCATTGTCAAGGTACATCATTGTAAATCCATTATAATAGGGGACTCAACTGCTAGGTACGTAGGGTCTTTATTTTTACTGCAGTTTTTTTTAGGTTCTGTGGTAGATCTTTATTTTTTTCAATTATGCCATATGGAATTTAAAACCAATTTCACTAACTAATTATTTAATATACGTTTTTCTTAAAAGGGCTTTAAACTTTTCTGGTGGTGTGGTCTGCCATCTGCTTTTTGCGATGGTTATGTAATTGCTATGCTTTGCACACTAAACATATCAATCTTATATTTACTCAAATCATTTTTTAGTACTAGAAAAAAGCTTAAAAACATGTTTTCTTTCTGTGAGTGGGATTGCCTCTCAACAGATCTGACCTGTAACTTGGCTTTATATAGTCACTTGTTTGTCTGTATGGAGACAGATACATTTTAGTTTGCCATACTATTGAACTTATACAACTTAACAATAATTTTGGTACCTAACACCAGGAAATTGGCATAATGCACTTTCAATATTTATGTTATTCAATCAAATACAAACTTGATTGTTGATTTTGTTGAGTACTTTCATCTGAGTACTTAAAAGTGCTGTACTAGTACTTATTTTGAGCCCCCCTATGGTTGTAATGTACTGAGTTTGTTTGAGTCTGGCCTACCGCATGCCTTTGTTGTTTTTGTTCTATTTTGAACCTGATTGTGCCCTTGAAAAGGACAAGAAAACTGACAGGGAGTGGAGCATGTGCAGTACATGTGCAGTCCAGCAGATAGGGAGGAGGGCCATGGCGTCACCACAGCTCCAGTTTAGGAAAAGTGACACTTTCCCTTGAAACACTCTTCAGCCCAGTGAGATAAGGAATTTAGTGGCTTTATCACAAATGCCTCAATTTAATTTAAAAGGGTGAGGCTCTTAGGCTCTGGCACCGGGCTTTCAGGCTAGTGATAAATTTGCAAGAAAGTGGAAAAGATTGGAGCAGAGGGGCAGATTAGCAGGATACAAATATAGATGTGACATTATAGTGGGTATTAGTCAGGTGCTCTTCTGAACAAGTGGCTGTGTGCTGATAGGCCTGAGAATGGGGCACAGGCTGAGGCAGGCGCACTGTGGGAAAACAAGTCCAGAGAATGAACAGATTTGTTTTGTCGCTGTATAATTACATATTATTGTGTTTCTGGGGTCATTAGTTTGGCCTAATGCTAAACTTTGCATGTGTATGAGAAACCAAAACAGATTTTTTTTTTTCAAAGTGAGTTCAACAACGGATAAATAAAAGATGATCTAATTGTAGTAGTATTCATGTGAATCTACCAGTAATGCAATCCCACTATCACAACATGCAATAGGTTGATACAAATAGAATTAAAGTTAGTATTCTTTTAACATATTCATCATTTTCTTGTGCATAATTATGTCTAAGTATTCAGCCCAATACAGTTTTTCCTTTATTTTCTTCAGTCTGCATGTTAATACAAGTTTGTATACTTCTGTGATCGTGCTCTCCCCTTATTTCCACACAGCCCTGTTTTATCGCAGAAAATCTCACATTTGCCCCCTCTCCCCTCCCCTTCTCTCTCTCTTGCGCGCTCTCTCTCTCTCCTCCTCTTTCTCTCTGTCTCTCTCTTTCTCTCTGCTCCTTCCCTTGATTTGTCCTGCTCCTTCTATCTCTCCTTCTCTTCTGCCCCTCGCTCTTCCCCTTCTCTTCTTTCTCTCTCTTTTCCTCCTTTCCCTCCCTCCTCCTTCTCTTCCTCTCCCTCCCCCTCCTTCCCTCCTCTGTCCCTCTGTTCCTTCTACAACAGTTGGTGTGTGCTGCGTGTTGGTCTTGGCAGAGCTCCACAGTGCGTTTGATGTGGTTTCCAGAAGTGGGGCCACTCTTTCTGTCATCAGTAGACCTGCTGGCTCTTTAGCCTCCATTGACTCCGTTTAACCTCCTCCTAACCGAGCTCACATGGGGGCAGCTGTTTCGGGCTCTGCTGCACATTTTTCTCCATTAAAAATGAGCTAATTCACATTTGGTTTAAACTGGACAATGCTGTAGTCTGCATACAAAACAGGAGTTTAATGTAGCATGTTTGTTGTGTAAATGAGCTATTGACTCAAATCACTGGATTTACTGTGACAGAAAATTACTAAAATTATGTCATTATGTCAGAACTAAATATTTCAAAAGGGTATATGAGTGTCAAAAATTGTGTGTGTGATCTAAAGTGATTTGAATTGGTGATGCTCATTTTTGAGTCAAACTGGTTGGGAAGTTGTAAATCATCCCTCATTTTTTCTATTACATTTTGATTATTTGTTAACGGTCTAAGTTAAGTTGTAAAAGTTCTCACTCATTATATTCAGTGTATTGAAGTAGATGGTTTGTGTGAAGCCTCAGTTCCGGTGACCTCTGTAATCTGAGTGACAGCAGACTCAATGGTGGAGGCCAAGTAGAGGACAGTCAGTGACCCTATATGGGCGCCTTTCCTGCCCATCCCAGCACGTTTAAAGGGAAACTGATAGGCAGGTGAAATATCTGCCACTTCCAGAAAACAGGAGCAGGAGCTGGGAGGGCAGACAGGACACAATGGATATGGATTGGGTCACAAGGCTGACGAGGCCTTCCTAAGGAAATGAATATTCCTTGTAAAGTACTCCAGGTGACACTGAGGTCTAAGGACAGAACGCCGGTGCAGAGCAAATCCATTGCTCACTTTTATTTGGCGGACAAAAGGCATGGATCACAGGACTGGCCTCTCAGAGCGCCTGCACAGCGCTAAGAGCCTGTTCCCTCTGACATTACAGTGAACCTGCCTGTTCTGACATCTGCTTTTATTACTCACAGCACATAGCCTTGAGTTCTTTCTCACTTTGATAGATAGAAGATTGCTAGCTACTTGATTGGTATAAAAATACTAAATGTCTTTCCTTTCATGAAATAATATCGGAAAAATTCATCTGCAATCAAATCATATTTTTTGTGATTCCTTCCTTTTTTCTCCTTTTTTTAGATCTCTACTGAGGCTTCACAGCAGATGTTCCCTCATTACCACACTTTTGGTGCAAGCCCAACCATTTATATGAGCTTAGGGTGCACACAGATTGTTTTGTCATATTGTATAATCAGTTCAATAAATGTCAATACATTTCAGTAAATGTATAGTTGTGAACAGCTCAACTTGAACCCCTAGAATCCTTAGACCGTGACCAGATCATGTTTGTAAATGAGAATTAGGTATAAAATATTTTACATGTTTAAATAAAAAAAAAAAATAATAATAATAATAAATAAATAAATAAATATATTATATATATATATATATATATATATATATATATATATATATATATATATATATATATATATATATATATATATATATATATATATATATATATATATATATATATATATATATATATATGTAAATAAAAGATGAATCAATGGGCTTTTCTTTGTGCACTGAAGTGTATGTAATACCAATATCGGCTTACACCAGGTGCAGAACAGCATATTGTGATGGCTGGACTTCCACTTTGGATCAGATGAAGGCGATGTGGTGCGGCACACATAAACATGCCCAGGGGGCAGTGCAGCGGGTGTCTGGTGTTGGGCCGACACGCACATACAGGCAGCAGACACCACTGTCACAGCACTGTCACCGTGCTCTTAGCTCCATGTCAGGCCCCAGGGCAGGAGCAGAGAGGGCAGGAGGAACCAGGGCAGGAGGAACCAGGGCAGGAGGAACCAGGGCAGGAGTGACCAGGACATGAGTGCTTTTATAGGTGCCACTGTAGTGCACAGACTTATACAAGCAGGTTTACACTGCTCTCGTGTCCCAGTATGTGGCGTCATATCTGCTGGATCACAGCCTGACCTTCAGATAAAAAGCCTCAGATTTAGTCACAAACCAGACTCCATTTTTAACTTTCCCAGATTGATCAGTGATTGTGCTGGCGCCGAGCGGCTGTATAGCTTTACATGAGCACAGGAGGTTTAGTGGTTTTCAATAGTATTTCAGGATATCCATGCTGCTGCAGTTTGGGCAGACCAACAGCTGCCAGCAGCATTAGTGCAGAGCCCACACGTCTTAAAGCTCAGCCTCATGTGTCACATGGAGCCCGTCCAGAACCATGGGGCTCCGCTACAGGAGTGACAGTAGTGACAGAAGTGACAGGAGCCAGAACCAGGACCGGTCCTATACAACACAGACCACTGGGACTGCATGAGCTATAGGCTGTTCCTACTGTAAATTCACTTTGATGGGTTTTCAATTTATAGTTAAATGTGTGTGGGAAAATCTTACAGCCTACAGTATATACAGTATATAGCTTTACATTTATTTATTTAAATGACAAATAAGAATTTGTTTTACTTCTGTCTTATTTTAGTCTAGGATTTGGGTTGGCACACTGGGATCAGTAATTCCTAATATGAAATGTTATGTTTTACTCCTCTCTGCTTTTATTTTATTAGAACATGGCTGGAATCAGTATTAGGTCAACAATTACAACGTGCTTGGGGACTGTCTCCTCATTTGGCTCCAAGGTTAGTCAAAGATCTGTCCAGTTCAGTTGCTCTGTTTACCCACAGAAGCCAAACAGTGTGGAGAGACCTCACTAATTATATGCAATTTATTATCACACATGAAAAGTGATTTATTACTTTTTTAACAATGCACGGACCAGGGGAAATTAGTAACATAGCCCTGTTGCTTATAATTTGACAACACTGCCTTGAATCCACTCAGATGTAAAATTAATTCTTGCAGTTGTTTTCAATGGGACTTTCGTGTTTGCTTTGCTCACTGTTAAAAATCTGCAGAAAATACAAATGATTGGGCTTGGCTGAGTAACTTCATTGTGCTGGGGAAAAGAGAAGCCAAACGGACGGGGTTCACTGGTTTGGGCCTTTGGAGGGTTTGCACTGTCAGGATTTATGTATTTAATTACACACTCATTCTCCTAATGGAAGCGCTGAAAACAGGCAAACGGATAAAAAGCATTATCAAGGCTACGGCTCTTGGGAAAAAATAATACAAGAAGAAACCCATGCAAAAATGATCACGTTTTCCTATTAGGTCCTCTTGGTCTTGAGCTTTAGAGTTTGTGTAAGAATGTTTGTCAAAAACATACCTGGAACTGTGTTTTGTTTATTTCATGTGTTTGAGTAATTCCTCCTATTGAGTAATCGTATTATTACTCTGTCTGTATCTCCAAAGCTCAAAATACTCTGTTCCACCTTGTGATGTCTTTAAGCTGTTTTCAAGTTAAAAGCTACCTTTTACCTTTTTGTTTACTAGAGGTTTGATATTCCAGGGCTAAAGTTATCTGATCAAATGATTCTAGTGAAGGTGTATGGAGTTTAAAAACACAGTGGAGCACTTCCTGTATTAACAGATGATGTCACAAGGTGGAATAGAATGTTTTCTATTTCATCGAAGAACTCTAAAAATGTAGGATTTGTGTCTTAAACATGTTTGGATGAAACAAAACACAATTCCCAGTATGTTTCTGATGAGGAAACATTATAACATAGATCAGAAACTTACGGGGAAATATAAGCCATTTAAACAACTAATATACAGCTAAAAGGAGTGATAAACCAATGTAGTTTTAATGCTAGTTCCAAGCCTGGATAAATGAGAGTATAGCTAAGTATTTTCCAAATCAATATGCAAATGACTACGCATTAGGAGGCAGACAATTTGCCACGACTAATTGAACATTGTGACCTGCTGGCAATATTTCAATCTGATAATTATAATACATCAAAATAACAACATTCAAAAGACATTATGGGGCAGCAATAGACTCACAGGAAATAGACATGACTGTCCGATAACCAAAAAGTTTGATCTCCAGCATTGTGCCATTGTGTTCTTGGGCAAGACACACCACTCTTATTGCGTATGTAATCTTATTTTATTTAAAGGTGCTTTGTGTAACATTTCTGGTGGAGGGTCTGCCACCTGCTTTATGTGTCATTGTTATGATGTTATTGCTTTGGCTGAAATGTTTCACAGTATGGTGTGAAACCTTTCTATTTTCATCAAACTAAACCAAGTTACTGGTCAGTTCTCTGGAGAGGCAACCTCGCTCACAGTCAGAATGCCTAGGTATTTTTTTCTAGGTATTTTTGAGCGATAAAATCACCTATAGAGTAGATCAGTTTAATATCATATTGTGGAACATTATAAGCAGAGCAGTGACTTATCCATACAAACAATAAAGTGACCAAAACATTACACAGTGCACCTTTAACCTTATCTACTGTCTTATATTGTACAATCTTAGTACATTTCATACTGCTATCTACACCTAAAAAGACAAAACTGTAGCTTCCCATTCAGTTTCATTTGGCTCTACACATAAGCTTGTATTCTCCTCTCAGGAAAAGTTGGCCACTGCTACTGTTGAAGTAGGCTAATGCTTGTCTACTCCGATTAGGATTAGAGTATGTGGCATGGATAGACTCAGTGCCCGGTAATCTAATAAATCAAGATAAAAAACTCTGAGATTGGTTTACAGCGAGATTCACTATTGGCCATCTCAGAGAAACAGGGATTAACACAGCATTTGGAGGTTTAGCCACACACCCCCGAACGCGCACACGTGGAGAGGACAGGAGGGGGAGGGCATCAGGGTTAATTTGGCCGAACAGACAGAGAGGTGAAGTGGCAGTGACAGCTAGGGTCAGGTTAGTTCTGGTACAAAAAGCTTTGTTCCAGTGGAGGATAAAAGGTCTCTCTGACAGTTTCTACAATTTTGGACGCCGGTGTTGTGCTTGTTGGAGGTAATCCTGTCTGCGGAGGGGGGAGAGCGGGGGCAGACACACTGAGCTGCACACAGGGGAGGGAGAGAGAAGGAGAGAGAAGAGAGTGAGAAGGAGAGAGGGGTAAAGTTAGGAAATAGAGTGAGGGAGGAAGAGAGAAAGAGATAGAGGGAGGGAGAGGGAGAGAGAGAATACACAGTAGTCAGATAATCTTGTTAGTGTGAAATATTCTAGAAATTAATTTTATGATTAAGTAAAAACAAACAAACTAATTAACAAAAAACGTATAACACACAAGTATAACATACTACTGCTACTACTGCTACTACTGCTGCTACTACTACTACTACTGCTACTAGTACTACTGTTTGCAAATCAGGGCATATGAAGGAAAATTATTCCAATGTAAAAATGTATTTTAATCATTAATCTTGGTAGTTCTGGGTAGCAGATTAGTTTATGAACCAGCTCAAAAAAGCACTTATATTTTTGTGGTAAAAAAAAAAGGATATCAAGTTATGATTTTGGGAGTGTGGGCAGGCTGACTAATAAAAATGCTATTCTAAATAATGTCAAAGTCTGAATACTGTATTTGACCCTGTGTTATCCAACCACAGGAAGTCATTTTTCATCAGATCAGGAAACATTTGATAATTTTCGCACAATTCGTGAAATGTTTCTGATTGAGGTTCCTGAAACTTTTTGATAGTATGATAAGACAGTGCCGCAAAGCCTACTTTTATAACCATTTTGTGAGTAAACTACAGTGTAATATCTTTGTCTTTTTATCAGTGAGGGCAAAGTGTTTGTACTGAGGTGATAAACTGCCGACTCCAATGCCGCTCTGTGACAGTTATCTATCTGTTTCACCACCGCTCTTTTCCGGCTGAGCATTTTTCTGAGAAACGGGACAAAAATATCCTCTATACCTGACATCTGAGCTCCGTCTATTTTCTCTGCAGTGCTGGGGTTTCATATAAAGTTTTACATATCAAAAGTGGAATGCGTTTGATTCATAACTAACCATTTTGACACAATATCAAACACAGGAAGTTCTCGGTGAAGGTTAAAAAATCCTAGCAACACATCGCCGCTCATGCCGAAAGAGTCCCTCCTTTTCATTCATTTAGGAGGGAAGTGCAGAGCAATATCACTGCAATTAGCAAAGGAATGGAGAGGGCAAAACGGAGACGGCAATTACTTGTGAGAGTTAGCTAAAGGCCATTTTAAACTGTGTGCCCATGACATAATAATGTTTATGGTAAATATTATAGTTGGAGACAGTGAGTGCATGGAGTGAGAGACGAGAGGCGAAGGGGAAAAAAACAGCATCAATCTCAAGATCCAGAATAATTTATTAAGATCTGAGATGCGGCAATTACGTGGAAAGGACTAAAAAGAAAAAAAAAATGAAGAAGCCAAGTCTCTCCAGGAACGGCATACATGATTGCAATCTTGATTAAATCCCCCTGGATCTAATGAGTTGATTTTCTGCTGTTAATATTGCATTGGCTGATGATGGATTCGTTAAGATAATGGAACGAAGCTAAAATATAAATGACTCCCTGTCAAGGAGCAGATTTTCGTCATTTTCCGTCTGACACCTCCGCCGTGGGGATTTGCTCTGGCCGCTCTGTTTAGAACCATCAGGAACTAGAATACTAATTGCTCATGTGCGAAAGCGTCTAATGCCTCCCCCCTCTGCCTCCCCCCTCTACCACTCCCTTCTTCGTAAATATCCCCTCTTCATCTCAAAGGCACCTAATGCAATTCTTTTACATTCTTTTGCATAACCTTTACTATTATGATCTGCCTTTATGGGGCACACTAACACCACACTTCCTCCTGTTAATAATTAAATTGAATTGTCATGAGTTCACCAACTGAACCAAGCACATGTTCTGTGTCAGTTGTGTATTGGCATTCATTCATTGGCACTATGTAACTTTTCTGGTGGAGTTTGGAGGGTCCACAACCTGCTTATGTCCATGAAGAGTTATTGCTTTACCTAGAACGTTCCACAGTATGGCCTTAAAATGATCCTGTTTTTATTCACTTACATATTGTATTGCTAAACTAACACATGCATACTAGGGATGTAACAATAACCAAAATACTGTAATATTGTATCATCAAAAGTCTCACAATAATATCGCAGGCTATCACAGTATATAGAATTACATGTCCCTTTGCTTAAATGCATGGTTATATAGTAGCAACATCTTATGATCATCATCATTTTACTTTAATTCTTGGGATTATGATGGAAATAATTCACACCAAAATCTTGTCAGGGTATTTTAAAAGCAAAAAAGTGTCCCAGCTACAATTATATTAGCCTCTTGAAAATATCGCAATGATTATCATACCGTGAGATTTGGATATCATCCCTAATGCATACTTACTGTGAGCAGGTTCACCTCTCCACAGATCTGACCTGTAACTTGACCTTGCTTGACATTAGCATATATAGCATTTTATTCCCATGGAGACAAGCAGGTAACCACTGCATAGGAACATTAAACTTGAGTTACCATTTTGGAGATTCTCTGATTTTACTTATTGTGGTAATCCTTCATAATACTTGAAGGTGCACTATGTAACTTTTAGTTTGGGGCTCCGTCATCATCTTGTTTCTATTAAAATGTCATTGCCCAGCTTCAAATTTTTCCACAGTATTACATTAAACAGATTACCTTGCATTAACTCAACTACAAAAGTTTTTATTGCTCAAACATACCTTGAAAAACATCTCCACAGATCTGACCAGTAACTTGTGTAATGCCATACTGCAAAACATTTCAAACAAAGCAGTAACATTTCCATGGAGAAAAACATTTGACAGACCCTTCACCAGAAAATTTACACAATGCACCTTTAAAAATGTTGTGATGTTGCATTTTTCCAGCTTACACACAAGAGTACAGAATGTTTAGTTAATAGTCTTCTGTCATAGGAATAATAATAATGGTGTTCATAATGTTTTGCCTGATGCGCGCATCTCCCTTCGTTCTTCATGTTACGCTATAATACACGATACAACCAATCATTATCCAATGCTGTATTTACCTATCAAATGATGAGGTCAGATATTTAAAGCAACAGTATAGAGCTGGAGAAATGGCAACAAAAAGCAAACATGTAAGCAATAGGCTGCAGCTATCGACCTGTGCTTTTGAGATAAATTAATAATGCGCTGTCCCTTTGGAGCCCCGTGCCACTGCTGAGCCGATCTCTGTGAGTTTAAATGGTGCGTCATAGAGTCAAATGGAGGAGTGAAATGGACAATGCAAAGTCTATTGATCCTGCATCCCTACGGTAACTGTATAATTTTTCTCTCAAAATGTGGCAGGGACTTAATATAAAAGTCAGTGCTCAGAGGAGGTGTGGAGAAGGTGGAGTCATATGGCAAGATCGCATTTATAGAGGAGCCACTTTCTTCTTTAAACAGGAAATAGGTTTTTACTACCACTAGTGTCACATTGAGCATTTAAAGGTGCATTGTGTAACTTTTCTGGTGGAAGGTCCTTCAAATGTTTTTCTCCATGTAGATGTTACTGCTTTGTCTGGAATGTTTTACAGTGTGGCGTTAAACCTTTCTAACCTTTCTATCTTCATGGAGACCAAACGAGGCAAAAGTTACCGGTCAGATCTGTGGAGAGTCGACCCCTCTCACAGTCAGAATACCTGTTTCTGAGCAGTAAAACCACCTGTGACTGAATAAATGTAAGGTAGAGGTGTTTAAGAGTTGTTGTTACTGTGGAACATTCCGGGCAGAGCAATCATATCCATAGAAATAAGCAAGTGATGGACCCCCAACCAAAAAGTTACATAGTGCTCCTTTAAATGACCCAACAATTAATTTAAGCTTTCCTTTAAAAAAAAATCTATACAAAATAATTATATGAATGATGTTTGATGCAATTGAAAAGATTACTTTAATTGTTTGATGTTAATTTTTTTATATGTACAGCCATTGTTCACCTCAGTATCTTAGCTGGACTCCACCCACCAACTAAACTTGAAATGAATTCATAGTTGTAAAGGAAGAAATAAAAAGTGCTTGGTTTATTTGAAATTTTATGGTTGAGAAAATTGCTGAAATGTATACCATGAGCTCAGAACCTAGACTTTGAAATATTGTATTCAAAAAGCTATCAATCACCAACCATACCAAACCTGACAAACATGGATATCATTGTTATGTACCCCTGTAATCTAAATTAAAATAGCATGTTTATGTATAGCCACAACTTCACTGTATCTGGAACATCTCACACAAAGAGTCAGATATTTCACATGTCAATAAGTACAGTTAAATCTGCACTGCCCAAACTGACTTTTCTATCAGCGGCAATCACTATTGTTGGTACGTTTCATGCTTTGACCTAACCCCGTCTTTGTGATTATGATATTGTCCGTCTTTTTTCACTAGAAACTCATCTGATTGGCCCATCCCTGGGGGCTCCATTCTACCCTCTGTCACTTTAACATGGTTTTACTCAAAAGTCCTTTTTAATCCATCAAGAAGCGGGCAGAAAATAGGCTTTGTCAAGGCTTGGGCCGGGGGTCGCGGTCTGCCCTGCGCTGCCCACTGACAGCTCCTCAAAAGGGGATGAAAGGGAATATTTTGAGGGGAAAATGGGGGTTTCCATGGCAGCGGCACTTGTTGCACACGGTTCACTATTCTTGTGTGCCGGCGTGAGATTGAGCGTTCAAAGGCAGGACGACAGAAATTAGGAGAGGAGAAGACATGAGGGAGAGCCAGGATTGTAGAGGGAGCTGCAGTCGGCTACTCTGGCCTGTCCCGGGGCAGAGTGGAGAGCCAAAAGTCACACATGAAAGGGGCCTGTCGAGGTGCTGTCAGATCTTTGTCTTCAATTTAAATAAGTACAACAAATGTATTTTCTTATTTTTTTTCATTTTAATTTGTAATGCTGTAGTTTTTCAATGACATGAACATATAAACAGTGGGAGTCAAACCATAAACCCTCGAGTTTTATGCTGTCCCCAATTTGAAATCATGAGTGAATAACCAGTTTTAGTTTGAATTGTAAGCCTCACCATTAAGTGTTTTATCTCACTCTTATGGCATACACTGATCTGATACTGGTATCATATATCGTTGACGATACTGACACATTTGCAGGGTCAATATCAGCTTCCAAATATCTATTCAGCCGATATCCAGACTTTACATATACATTCATTGTAATAAGAGTTGAAGTTGTAGTTTGCCCAGAAAGTCTCATAATATTTGTTTTTTTATTTACTCAAAGCTGTTCTGTAGTTATTTCACAGATAAATAACAGCTTCATAACACATTTGGATCGGTTTATCAGAAATAAATGCCATTTTCTCTCTCTGCAGTGGTATCAGTTGACATTGGGTATTGACAGATACTTACATGCATAGGATTGGTGTGACATGTACAAGTGTTAAACCATGGCAAACAACCTTTTCATGTAGTTGTTTCTCTATGGTCCAACATTCAGCCGCTTTTGCTGCTGTTATTACAGTGGTGTAAAGGGTAGAAATAAAAGTCAGCTAAAACTGAATAATTGACATATTGTGCTGATGTGTACTTAAGTCCATGTCTATTTTTAGATATAATATAGATTCTTTATGTCACTTTTAGATGTCCAAGTGTAGAGTATAAGTTTGTGAGACAGAACCAGTGCAGCAGAATCCTCTGAGTGTGGGCCTCTTAGTGAGAAGTGTATATTGGTGTTGTGGCTTCCACTTCGTGTAATGAGAGGTTGTTTCGTTGAGACTGAGGTCATGTGAAGTCGTGAGTTTGTGAATTTATGTGTGGGAAATGAAAGCAGGAAACCTAAACAATAGATTGGCAGCCATTACAGTGAGAGGCTTATTATTTTAAACTGCTCTGTTTAGTTAAGTGCCTCTCTGTTCCTGTTATTTTATTTGGTAATAATTAACAACACGCTTTGTCAATCTGACCACAGTATACTGTACGCTGTTAGGTTTAGCTAATATTGAGATTACCATTTTTGATCCACCTTGAGGCCCTCTTTGTGGCACTGCATCACAGGTCAAGGTTTCTGCGTGTCAGGAATCATTTAAGCAATTTGCAATAATTTCCATAGCATCATCAGCAGCTCCTGCAATAACAACCAAGGTTACGTGTACTGCTCTGTGATCACAAACAGCAGAGCCAGTGCAGAGGTCACACTCTTAAACACTCTTTTTAAAGTGACTTCATTGTCCACATGTAGTGAGTTAACTGTCTTTATAGTCCTGTAGATTCTGTACTTTGGTCTGACTCCTGTATTTTTCTGGAGTTTTCAGGTCCTCCACACTGTGCTGCAGTGACTAAAAGGTTAGGCAGTCGGGATATGTTCCTTGATGGGATTTTATCATGCTAGGCATGCTCTGTTTCCTGATGAATATATTAAAATTATTACTGTGCAAACAGAGTTTCTAATTACTGACCTGCTTGCCATTGTACTGTGCGTTCTGCCCCCCTCCTCCCCCTTTCTCCATGCCTTGTTTATTTATCTGCACCAGTGAATACAGAATAGTCTATGCAATGTCATTTCCATCCACATGAAAATGATTTTGAAAATGCCAATCTTGCCTATTATACAGTGTAATTACTTGTCTGCTTTTTGATTTTATCATATCTTCAGCCAGTGGGAAGGCACTTGGAGAGGCTAAACATCTTAGAAAGCTCATCGACTGATGAAAAACGCTGTTTGTGAAAGAAATGTGTTATCTGAGAAACAAAGTCATTGCTGTGTGTGTTTGGTGCATATCTGCTGGGCGGTGTTTGTGGCACCAGAGTCAAACAAGGATAGATAGAGTGAAACAAGCCCTATGCAGATTTAAGAACGTCATAATTACACACAAACACCTCCCTCACTGACTAGAATGGAGCATTTCACAGGCATGTGAAATATGGATCAGAGCATACACCTTATGCATTCTTTTGACACAAACAGACGTTTGCCTTGTTTTCTTTTAACAGGTTTTTCTGCTTTCCAAGCCAAAAATCTTATCTTTTTCAGTTTGTTCTAACTGGCAGTCCTGACTTGTCATGCAAGGCTTATATGCGGTAATGCGGTGTATATGGTATATGGCGCCACACATTAGCAGACATTAGCTTGGCGCAGAGCAAAGGCCTGCCCTGTTGTTTACCCGTCTGCTGCAACCATGCACTGGGGCTTGATGGACTTGATAGGAGCTGCAATTTAAAAAGAGGACAGTGCAGCTCGGAACAAAAACAATTAAAGCAAAATGAAAGACGGCCCCCAAGGGTTAAAAATAGAAATTATCAACATGCATGCTGGATCCACTAGCCCCAGTACCCACGCCTGCCCCCACCTCCCTAAACTTCCTGGGCCTGCATTGTTATGTACGATCAGATCTGCCAGTTCCTCCTCTAAGCTCCTTGTCACATTTTGACTTAATGAAGTGCAACTTAGAAGGGAATTGGGTTCATCATGCTAGTCGCACGCTGCTCCCTTGTTGTAGCAAACAGGAGTGGCATGGGACCAAGGCGCTACAGCGTGAGTCGTTATCATTCCGGTCAGTCTGTTTAACACAAAATTAAACAAAGAACTAATTAGAGCCTCATGAATTAATAACCGCGGTGTTGCCGAGAAGAAGTTGGGGTGCGGAGGGGAGATATAAAATAAGTAGGAAGATCAGGTTAGAATTGTTATGACTTTTTCAAACGGGGTGCGTGGGCTCTGGAGGTGAGGAAAGTTTGGAGCGGATTTAAAGTGACTGGGCTGGTTTGTGTCCTTATGTCACACACGCAGGGTTAATGGATGTCACGTAAGAAGTGCACTTTTTTTTATTTCTCTGTAATCCTCAAATGAGTTTAGACACTTCTATCTTTATGAAACAGTGTCCTCACTATATTCATGCTATTAAGTAGTCTGTACATAATATTTAAAGATAATCTGGTTTTGTATTCTCAGAGTGTGTACTTACCTTTTACCACAGATGTGGCCTGTAACTGGGCCTGGTGGTATTACCTTGTTTTCAATGGAGACAAGGTTAATATACTCTGGAATATTCAGACAATGCAATAACATCACCATGGGAGACATGTAGATGGTGGACCCCTAGAAAAGTTAGGTCGTGCACCTTTAAACTAACATAAATCTTAAATCTTTCTGTTAATAATTGTGACCGAACTGAAATGTGCTGATTTGAAATGTTTTAAAGTAACTATCTGTGTTGATGTACAGTATTGTTTGGAAAAGAGAAAAGGGGGCAGATAACATAAGGTTACTTTTCCTTCTGCTCTTTTTCATTAATTTCTTGTATCTTTGATGTTGTGACACTGTAAATGTTTTTTCATACTTAATGAATGAAATAAATAAACAAATAAAAAAATGAATTTACATTTCTACATAAACAGTCATCATGTTGTATCTGAAATATATTTTCATTAAACTAAAGTTGCATCAAACTCAATAACAGAATATTGTGAAATGTTCCCCCAGCTTATTTGCATGCAAAAAAAAGTCACATCTAGAACGTCACATGAACATGTAATATATTCCCTATTAAAGATAATCATTACTGACTG